>NW_027411838.1:0-126670 GCF_047663935.1 Musca autumnalis
AAGTTTGCTTAACAAACGACGTAAGAAACGAGACTGTAGATTCTATAGGTCACGATATATTTGCTCTCATATGGACATGTGATTGATTTCACAATGCTGACCCTTGTATTTCGGAAGACTTGGATGCTTCTGCATCTAATTTCGATACGGAACTCGATATCATCATATAAATTGCATGGATTGTGTGTCAAAGTTTGCTTAACAAACGACGTAAGAAACGAGACTGTAGATTCTTTAGCTGACGATATATTTGCTCTCATATGGACATGTGATTGATTTGACAAAGCTGACCCTTGTATTTCGTGAGACTTGGATGCTTCTGCATCTAATTTCGATACGGAACTCGATATCATCATATATATTACATGGATTGTGTGTCAAAGTTTGCTTAACAAACGACGTAAGGAACGAGACTGTAGATTCTATAGGTCACGATATATTTGCTCTCATATGTACATGTGATTGATTTGACAAAGCTGACCCTTGCATTTCGGGAGACTTGGATGCTTCTGCATCTAATTTCGATACGGAACTCGATATCATCATATAAATTGCATGGATTGTGTGTCAAAGTTTGCTTAACAAACGACGTAAGAAACGAGACTGTAGATTCTATAGGTCACGATATATTTGCTCTCATATGGACATGTAATTGATTTGACGAAGCTGACCCTTGTATTTCGTAAGACTTGGATGCTTCTGCATCTATCTTCGATACGGAACTCGATATCATCATATAAATTGCATGGATTGTGTGTCAAAGTTTGCTTAACAAACGACGTAAGAAACGAGACTGTAGATTCTATAGGTCACGATATATTTGCTCTCATATGGACATGTGATTGATTTGACAAAGCTGACCCTTGTATTTCGTGAGACTTGGATGCTTCTGCATCTAATTTCGATACGGAACACGATATCATCATATAAATTGCATGGATTGTGTGTCAAAGTTTGCTTAACAAACGACGTAAGGAACGAGACTGTAGATTCTATAGGTCACGATATATTTGCTCTCATATGGACATGTGATTGATTTGACAAAGCTGACCCTTGTATTTCGTTAGACTTGGATGTTTCTGCATCTAATTTCGATACGGAACTCGACATCATCATATAAATTGCATGGATTGTGTGTCAAAGTTTGCTTTACAAACGACGTAAGAAACGAGACTGTAGATTCTATAGGTCACGATATATTTGCTCTCATATGGACATGTGATTGATTTGACAAAGCTGACCCTTGTATTTCGTGAGATTTGGATGCTTCTGCATCTAATTTCGATACGGAACTCGACATCATCATATAAATTGCATGGATTCTGTGTCAAAGTTTGCTTAACAAACGTCGTAAGAAACGAGACTGTAGATTCTATAGGTCACGATATATTTGCTCTCATATGGACATGTGATTGATTTGACAAAGCTGACCCTTGTATTTCGGGAGACTTGGATGCTTCTGCATCTAATTTCATACGGAACTCGATATCATCATATAAATTGCATGGATTGTGTGTCAAAGTTTGCTTAACAAACGACGTAAGAAACGAGACTGTAGATTCTATAGGTCACGATATATTTTCTCTCATATGGACATGTAATTGATTTGACAAAGCTGACCCTTGTATTTCGTAAGACTTGGATGCTTCTGCATCTATCTTCGATACGGAACTCGATATCATCATATAAATTGCATGGATTGTGTGTCAAAGTTTGCTTAACAAACGACGTAATAAACGAGACTGTAGATTCTATAGGTCACGATATATTTGCTCTCATATGGACATGTGATTGATTTGACAAAGCTGACCCTTGTATTTCGGGAGACTTGGATGCTTCTGCATCTAATTTCATACGGAACTCGATATCATCATATAAATTGCATGGATTGTGTGTCAAAGTTTGCTTAACAAACGACGTAAGAAACGAGACTGTAGATTCTATAGATCACGATATATTTGCTCTCATATGGACATGTAATTGATTTGACAAAGCTGACCCTTGTATTTCGTAAGACTTGGATGCTTCTGCATCTATCTTCGATACGGAACTCGATATCATCATATAAATTGCATGGATTGTGTGTCAAAGTTTGCTTAACAAACGACGTAATAAACGAGACTGTAGATTCTATAGGTCACGATATATTTGCTCTCATATGGACATGTGATTGATTTGACAAAGCTGACCCTTGTATTTCGTAAGACTTGGATGCTTCTGCATCTAATTTCGATACGGAACTCGATATCATCATATAAATTGCATGGATTGTGTGTAAAAGTTTGCTTAACAAACGACGTAAGAAACGAGACTGTAGATTCTACAGGTCACGATATATTTGCTCTCATATGGACATGTGATTGATTTGACAAAGCTGACCCTTGTATTTCGTGAGACTTGGATGCTTCTGCATCTAATTTCGATACGGAACACGATATCATCATATAAATTGCATGGATTGTGTGTCATAGTTTGCTTAACAAACGACGTAAGAAACGAGACTGTAGATTCTATAGGTCACGATATATTTGCTCTCATATGGACATGTGTTTGATTTGACAAAGCTGACCCTTGCATTTCGTTAGACTTGGGTGCTTCTGCATCTAATTTCGATACGGAACTCGATATCATCATATAAATTGCATGGATTGTGTGTCAAAGTTTGCTTACCAAACGACGTAAGAAACGAGACTGTAGATTCTATAGGTCACGATATATTTGCTCTCATATGGACATGTGATTGATTTGACAAAGCTGACCCTTGTATTTCGTGAGACTTGGATGCTTCTGCATCTATCTTCGAAACGGAACTCGACATCATCATATAAATTGCATGGATTGTGTGTCAAAGTTTGCTTAACAAACGACGTAAGAAACGAGACTGTAGATTCTTTAGCTGACGATATATTTGCTCTCATATGGACATGTGATTGATTTGACAAAGCTGACCCTTGTATTTCGTGAGACTTGGATGCTTCTGCATCTATCTTCGAAAGGGAACTCGATATCATCGTATAAATTGCATGGATTGTGTGTCCAAGTTTGCTTAACAAACGACGTAAGAAACGAGACTGTAGATTCTATAGGTCACGATATATTTGCTCTCATATGGACATGTGATTGATTTGACAAAGCTGACCCTTGTATTTCGTGAGACTTGGATGCTTCTGCATCTAATTTCGATACGGAACTCGACATCATCATATAAATTGCATGGATTGTGTGTCAAAGTTTGCTTAACAAACGACGTAAGAAACGAGACTGTAGATTCTATAGGTCACGATATATTTGCTCTCATATGGACATGTGATTGATTTGACAAAGCTGACCCTTGTATTTCGTAAGACTTGGATGCTTCTGCATCTATCTTCAATACGAAACCCGATATCATCATATAAATTGCATGGATTGTGTGTCAAAGTTTGCTTAACAAACGACGTAAGAAACGAGACTGTAGATCCTTTAGCTGACGATATATTTGCTCTCATATGGACATGTGATTGATATGACAATGCTGACCCTTGTATTTCGTAAGACTTGGATGCTTCTGCATCTAATTTCGATACGGAACACGATATCATCATATAAATTGCATGGATTGTGTGTCAAAGTTTGCTTAACAAACGACGTAAGAAACGAGACTGTAGATTCTTTAGCTGACGATATATTTGCTCTCATATGGACATGTGATTGATTTGACAATGCTGACCCTTGTATTTCGTGAGACTTGGATGCTTCTGCATCTAATTTCGATACGGAACTCGATATCATCATATAAATTGCATGGATTGTGTGTCAAAGTTTGCCTAACAAACGACGTAAGAAACGAGACTGTAGATTCTATAGGTCACGATATATTTGCTCTCATATGGACATGTGATTGATTTGACAAAGATGACCCTTGTATTTCGTAAGACTTGGATGCTTCTGCATCTATCTTCGATACGGAACTCGACATCATCATATAAATTGCATGGATTGTGTGTCAAAGTTTGCTTAACAAACGACGTAAGAAACGAGACTGTAGATTCTATAGGTCACGATATATTTGCTCTCATATGGACATGTGATTGATTTGACAAAGCTGACCCTTGTATTTCGTGAGACTTGGATGCTTCTGCATCTAATTTCGATACGGAACACGACATCATCATATAAATTGCATGGATTGTGTGTCAAAGTTTGCTTAACAAACGACGTAAGAAACGAGACTGTAGATTCTATAGGTCACGATATATTTGCTCTCATATGGACATGTGATTGATTTGACAAAGCTGACCCTTGTATTTCGTAAGACTTGGATGCTTCTGCATCTAATTTCGATACGGAACTCGATATCATCATATAAATTGCATGGATTGTGTGTCAAAGTTTGCTTAACAAACGACGTAAGAAACGAGACTGTAGATTCTATAGGTCACGATATATTTGCTCTCATATGGACATGTGATTGATTTGACAAAGCTGACCCTTGTATTTCGTTAGACTTGGATGCTTCTGCATCTAATTTCGATACGGAACTCGATATCATCATATAAATTGCATGGATTGTGTGTCAAAGTTTGCTTAACAAACGACGTAAGAAACGAGACTGTAGATTCTATAGGTCACGATATATTTGCTCTCATATGGACATGTGATTGATTTGACAAAGCTGACCCTTGTATTTCGTAAGACTTGGATGCTTCTGCATCTATCTTCGAAGCGGAACTCGATATCATCATATAAATTGCATGGATTGTGTGTCAAAGTTTGCTTACCAAACGACGTAAGAAACGAGACTGTAGATTCTATAGGTTACGATATATTTACTCTCATATGGACATGTGATTGATTTGACAAAGCTGACCCTTGTATTTCGTGAGACTTGGATGCTTCTGCATCTAATTTCGATACGGAACTCGACATCATCATATAAAATGCATGGATTGTGTGTCAAAGTTTGCTTAACAAACGACGTAAGGAACGAGACTGTAGATTCTATAGGTCACGATATATTTGCTCTCATATGGACATGTGATTGATTTGACAAAGCTGGCCCTTGTATTTCGTGAAACTTGGATGCTTCTGCATCTAATTTCGATACGGAACACGATATCATCATATAAATTGCATGGATTGTGTGTCAAATTTGCTTAACAAACGACGTAAGAAACGAGACTGTAGATTCTATAGGTCACGACATATTTGCTCTCATATGGACATGTGTTTGATTTGACAAAGCTGACCCTTGTATTTCGTGAGATTGGATGCTTCTGCATCTAATTTCGATACGGAACTCGATATCATCATATAAATTGCATGGATTGTGTGTCAAAGATTGCTTACCAAACGACGTAAGAAACGAGACTGTAGATTCTATAGGTCACGATATATTTGCTCTCATATGGACATGTGATTGATTTGACAAAGCTGACCCTTGTATTTCGTGAGACTTGGATGCTTCTGCATCTATCTTCGAAACGGAACTCGATATCATCATATAAATTGCATGGATTGTGTGTCAAAGTTTGCTTAACAAACGACGTAAGAAACGAGACTGTAGATTCTTTAGCTGACGATATATTTGCTCTCATATGGACATGTGTTTGATTTGACAAAGCTGACCCTTGTATTTCGTGAGACTTGGATGCTTCTGCATCTAATTTCGATACGGAACACGATATCATCATATAAATTGCATGGATTGTGTGTCAAAGTTTGCTTAACAAACGACGTAAGAAACTAGACTGTAGATTCTTTAGCTGACGATATATTTGCTCTCATATGGACATGTGATTGATTTGACAAAGCTGACCCTTTTATTTCGTAAGACTTGGATGCTTCTGCATCTATCTTCGATACGGAACTCGACATCATCATATAAATTGCATGGATTGTGTGTCAAAGTTTGCTTAACAAACGACGTAAGAAACGAGACTGTAGATTCTATAGGTCACGATATATTTGCTCTCATATGGACATGTGATTGATTTGACAAAGATGACCCTTGTATTTCGTAAGACTTGGATGCTTCTGCATCTATCTTCGATACGGAACTCGACATCATCATATAAATTGCATGGATTGTGTGTCAAAGTTTGCTTAACAAACGACGTAAGAAACGAGACTGTAGATTCTATAGGTCACGATATATTTGCTCTCATATGGACATGTGATTGATTTGACAAAGCTGACCCTTGTATTTCGTGAGACTTGGATGCTTCTGCATCTAATTTCGATACGGAACACGACATCATCATATAAATTGCATGGATTGTGTGTCAAAGTTTGCTTAACAAACGACGTAAGAAACGAGACTGTAGATTCTATAGGTCACGATATATTTGCTCTCATATGGACATGTGATTGATTTGACAAAGCTGAACCTTGTATTTCGTAAGACTTGGATGCTTCTGCATCTAGTTTCGATACGGAGCTCGATATCATCATATAAATTGCATGGATTGTGTGTCAAAGTTTGCTTACCAAACGACGTAAGAAACGAGACTGTAGATTCTATAGGTTACGATATATTTACTCTCATATGGACATGTGATTGATTTGACAAAGCTGACCCTTGTATTTCGTGAGACTTGGATGCTTCTGCATCTAATTTCGATACGGAACTCGACATCATCATATAAAATGCATGGATTGTGTGTCAAAGTTTGCTTAACAAACGACGTAAGGAACGAGACTGTAGATTCTATAGGTCACGATATATTTGCTCTCATATGGACATGTGATTGATTTGACAAAGCTGGCCCTTGTATTTCGTGAAACTTGGATGCTTCTGCATCTAATTTCGATACGGAACACGATATCATCATATAAATTGCATGGATTGTGTGTCAAAGTTTGCTTAACAAACGACGTAAGAAACGAGACTGTAGATTCTATAGGTCACGACATATTTGCTCTCATATGGACATGTGTTTGATTTGACAAAGCTGACCCTTGTATTTCGTGAGATTTGGATGCTTCTGCATCTAATTTCGATACGGAACTCGATATCATCATATAAATTGCATGGATTGTGTGTCAAAGTTTGCTTACCAAACGACGTAAGAAACGAGACTGTAGATTCTATAGGTCACGATATATTTGCTCTCATATGGACATGTGATTGATTTGACAAAGCTGACCCTTGTATTTCGTGAGACTTGGATGCTTCTGCATCTATCTTCGAAACGGAACTCGATATCATCATATAAATTGCATGGATTGTGTGTCAAAGTTTGCTTAACAAACGACGTAAGAAACGAGACTGTAGATTCTTTAGCTGACGATATATTTGCTCTCATATGGACATGTGTTTGATTTGACAAAGCTGACCCTTGTATTTCGTGAGACTTGGATGCTTCTGCATCTAATTTCGATACGGAACACGATATCATCATATAAATTGCATGGATTGTGTGTCAAAGTTTGCTTAACAAACGACGTAAGAAACTAGACTGTAGATTCTTTAGCTGACGATATATTTGCTCTCATATGGACATGTGATTGATTTGACAAAGCTGACCCTTTTATTTCGTAAGACTTGGATGCTTCTGCATCTATCTTCGATACGGAACTCGACATCATCATATAAATTGCATGGATTGTGTGTCAAAGTTTGCTTAACAAACGACGTAAGAAACGAGACTGTAGATTCTATAGGTCACGATATATTTGCTCTCATATGGACATGTGATTGATTTGACAAAGATGACCCTTGTATTTCGTAAGACTTGGATGCTTCTGCATCTATCTTCGATACGGAACTCGACATCATCATATAAATTGCATGGATTGTGTGTCAAAGTTTGCTTAACAAACGACGTAAGAAACGAGACTGTAGATTCTATAGGTCACGATATATTTGCTCTCATATGGACATGTGATTGATTTGACAAAGCTGACCCTTGTATTTCGTGAGACTTGGATGCTTCTGCATCTAATTTCGATACGGAACACGACATCATCATATAAATTGCATGGATTGTGTGTCAAAGTTTGCTTAACAAACGACGTAAGAAACGAGACTGTAGATTCTATAGGTCACGATATATTTGCTCTCATATGGACATGTGATTGATTTGACAAAGCTGACCCTTGTATTTCGTAAGACTTGGATGCTTCTGCATCTAGTTTCGATACGGAACTCGATATCATCATATAAATTGCATGGATTGTGTGTCAAAGTTTGCTTAACAAACGACGTAAGAAACGAGACTGTAGATTCTATAGGTCACGATATATTTGCTCTCATATGGACATGTGATTGATTTGACAAAGCTGACCCTTGTATTTCGTTAGACTTGGATGCTTCTGCATCTAATTTCGATACGGAACTCGATATCATCATATAAATTGCATGGATTGTGTGTCAAAGTTTGCTTAACAAACGACGTAAGAAACGAGACTGTAGATTCTATAGGTCACGATATATTTGCTCTCATATGGACATGTGATTGATTTGACAAAGCTGACCCTTGTATTTCGTAAGACTTGGATGCTTCTGCATCTATCTTCGAAGCGGAACTCGATATCATCATATAAATTGCATGGATTGTGTGTCAAAGTTTGCTTACCAAACGACGTAAGAAACGAGACTGTAGATTCTATAGGTTACGATATATTTACTCTCATATGGACATGTGATTGATTTGACAAAGCTGACCCTTGTATTTCGTGAGACTTGGATGCTTCTGCATCTAATTTCGATACGGAACTCGACATCATCATATAAATTGCATGGATTGTGTGTCAAAGTTTGCTTAACAAACGACGTAAGGAACGAGACTGTAGATTCTATAGGTCACGATATATTTGCTCTCATATGGACATGTGATTGATTTGACAAAGCTGGCCCTTGTATTTCGTGAGACTTGGATGCTTCTGCATCTAATTTCGATACGGAACACGATATCATCATATAAATTGCATGGATTGTGTGTCAAAGTTTGCTTAACAAACGACGTAAGAAACGAGACTGTAGATTCTATAGGTCACGATATATTTGCTCTCATATGGACATGTGTTTGATTTGACAAAGCTGACCCTTGTATTTCGTGAGATTTGGATGCTTCTGCATCTAATTTCGATACGGAACTCGATATCATCATATAAATTGCATGGATTGTGTGTCAAAGTTTGCTTACCAAACGACGTAAGAAACGAGACTGTAGATTCTATAGGTCACGATATATTTGCTCTCATATGGACATGTGATTGATTTGACAAAGCTGACCCTTGTATTTCGTGAGACTTGGATGCTTCTGCATCTATCTTCGAAACGGAACTCGATATCATCATATAAATTGCATGGATTGTGTGTCAAAGTTTGCTTAACAAACGACGTAAGAAACGAGACTGTAGAATCTTTAGCTGACGATATATTTGCTCTCATATGGACATGTGATTGATTTGACAAAGCTGACCCTTGTATTTCGTGAGACTTGGATGCTTCTGCATCTATCTTCGAAACGGAACTCGATATCATCATATAAATTGCATGGATTGTGTGTCAAAGTTTGCTTACCAAACGACGTAAGAAACGAGACTGTAGATTCTATAGGTTACGATATATTTACTCTCATATGGACATGTGATTGATTTGACAAAGCTGACCCTTGTATTTCGTGAGACTTGGATGCTTCTGCATCTAATTTCGATACGGAACTCGACATCATCATATAAATTGCATGGATTGTGTGTCAAAGTTTGCTTAACAAACGACGTAAGGAACGAGACTGTAGATTCTATAGGTCACGATATATTTGCTCTCATATGGACATGTGATTGATTTGACAAAGCTGGCCCTTGTATTTCGTGAGACTTGGATGCTTCTGCATCTAATTTCGATACGGAACACGATATCATCATATAAATTGCATGGATTGTGTGTCAAAGTTTGCTTAACAAACGACGTAAGAAACGAGACTGTAGATTCTATAGGTCACGATATATTTGCTCTCATATGGACATGTGTTTGATTTGACAAAGCTGACCCTTGTATTTCGTGAGATTTGGATGCTTCTGCATTTAATTTCGATACGGAACTCGATATCATCATATAAATTGCATGGATTGTGTGTCAAAGTTTGCTTACCAAACGACGTAAGAAACGAGACTGTAGATTCTATAGGTCACGATATATTTGCTCTCATATGGACATGTGATTGATTTGACAAAGCTGACCCTTGTATTTCGTGAGACTTGGATGCTTCTGCATCTATCTTCGAAACGGAACTCGATATCATCATATAAAATGCATGGATTGTGTGTCAAAGTTTGCTTAACAAACGACGTAAGAAACGAGACTGTAGATTCTTTAGCTGACGATATATTTGCTCTCATATGGACATGTGTTTGATTTGACAAAGCTGACCCTTGTATTTCGTGAGACTTGGATGCTTCTGCATCTAATTTCGATACGGAACACGATATCATCATATAAATTGCATGGATTGTGTGTCAAAGTTTGCTTAACAAACGACGTAAGAAACGAGACTGTAGATTCTTTAGCTGACGATATATTTGCTCTCATATGGACATGTGATTGATTTGACAAAGCTGACCCTTTTATTTCGTAAGACTTGGATGCTTCTGCATCTATCTTCGATACGGAACTCGATATCATCATATAAATTGCATGGATTGTGTGTCAAAGTTTGCTTAACAAACGACGTAAGAAACGAGACTGTAGATTCTATAGGTCACGATATATTTGCTCTCATATGGACATGTGATTGATTTGATAAAGCTGACCCTTGTATTTCGTGAGATTTGGATGCTTCTGCATCTAATTTCGATACGGAATTCGACATCATCATATAAATTGCATGGATTGTGTGTCAAAGTTTGCTTTACAAACGACGTAAGAAACGAGACTGTAGATTCTATAGGTCACGATATATTTGCTCTCATATGGACATGTGATTGATTTGACAAAGCTGACCCTTGTATTTCGTAAAACTTGGATGCTTCTGCATCTAATTTCGATACGGAACTCGACATCATCATATAAATTGCATGGATTGTGTGTCAAAGTTTGCTTAACAAACGACGTAAGAAACGAGACTGTAGATTCTATAGGTCAAGATATATTTTCTCTCATATGGACATGTGATTGATTTGACAAAGCTGACCCTTGTATTTCGTGAGACTTGGATGCTTCTGCATCTAATTTCGATACGGAACTCGATATCATCATATAAATTGCATGGCTTGTGTGTCAAAGTTTGCATAACAAACGACGTAAGAAACGAGACTGTAGATTCTTTAGGTCACGATATATTTGCTCTCATATGGACATGTGTTTGATTTGACAAAGTTGACCCTTGTATTTCGGGAGACTTGGATGCTTCTGCATCTAATTTCGATACGGAACTCGATATCATCATATAAATTGCATGGATTGTGTGTCAAAGTTTGCTTAACAAACGACGTAAGAAACGAGACTGTAGATACTATAGGTCACGATATATTTGCTCTCATATGGACATGTGCATCTAATTTCGATACGGAACTCGATATCATCATATAAATTGCATGGATTGTGTGTCAAAGTTTGCTTAACAAACGACGTAAGAAACGAGACTGTAGATATTATAGGTCACGATATATTTGCTCTCATATGGACATGTGATTGATTTGACAAAGCTGACCCTTGTATTTCGTGAGACTTTGATGCTTCTGCATCAAATTTCGATACGGAACTCGATATCATCATATAAATTGCATGGATTGTGTGTCAAAGTTTGCTTAACAAACGACGTAAGAAACGAGACTGTAGATTCTATAGGTCACGATATATTTGCTCTCATATGGACATGTGATTGATTTGACAAAGCTGACCCTTGTATTTCGTGAGACTTGGATGCTTCTGCATCTAATTTCGATACGGAACACGATATACATCATATAAATTGCATGGATTGTGTGTCAAAGTTTGCTTAACAAACGACGTAAGAAACGAGACTGTAGATTCTATAGGTCACGATATATTTGCTCTCATATGGACATGTGTTTGATTTGACAAAGCTGACCCTTGTATTTCGTGAGACTTGGATGCTTCTGCATCTAATTTCGATACGGAACTCGATATCATCATATAAATTGCATGGATTGTGTGTCAAAATTTGCTTAACAAACGACGTAAGAAACGAGACTGTAGATATTATAGGTCACGATATATTTGCTCTTATATGGACATGTGATTGATTTGACAAAGCTGACCCTTGTATTTCGTGAGACTTTGATGCTTCTGCATCTAATTTCGATACGGAACTCGATATCATCATATAAATTGCATGGATTGTGTGTCAAAGTTTGCTTAACAAACGACGTAAGAAACGAGACTGTAGATTCTTTAGCTGACGATATATTTGCTCTCATATGGACATGTGATTGATTTGACAAAGCTGACCCTTGTATTTCGTGAGATTTGGATGCTTCTGCATCTAATTTCGATACGGAACACGATATCATCATATAAATTACATGGATTGTGTGTCAAAGTTTGCTTAACAAACGACGTAAGAAACGAGACTGTAGATTCTATAGGTCACGATATATTTGCTCTCATATGGACATGTGTTTGATTTGACAAAGCTGACCCTTGTATTTCGTGAGATTTGGATGCTTCTGCATCTAATTTCGATACGGAACACGATATCATCATATAAATTGCATGGATTGTATGTCAAAGTTTGCTTAACAAACGACGTAAGAAACGAGACTGTAGATTCTTTAGCTGACGATATATTTGCTCTCATATGGACATGTGATTGATTTGACAAAGCTGACCCTTGTATTTCGTAAGACTTGGATGCTTCTGCATCTAATTTCGATACGGAACTCGACATCATCATATAAATTGCATGGATTGTGTGTCAAAGTTTGCTTAACAAACGACGTAAGAAACGAGACTGTAGATTCTATAGCTGACCATATATTTGCTCTCATATGGACATGTGATTGATTTGACAAAGCTGACCCTTGTATTTCGTGAGACTTGGATGCTTCTGCATCTAATTTCGATACGGAACTCGATATCATCATATAAATTGCATGGATTGTGTGTCAAAGTTTGCTTAACAAACGACGTAAGAAACGAGACTGTAGATTCTTTAGCTGACGATATATTTGCTCTCATATGGACATGTTATTGATTTGACAAAGCTGACCCTTGTATTTCGTAAGACTTGGATGCTTCTGCATCTAATTTCGATACGGAACTCGACATCATCATATAAATTGCATGGATTGTGTGTCAAAGTTTGCTTAACAAACGACGTAAGAAACGAGACTGTAGATTCTATAGGTCACGATATATTTGCTCTCATATGGACATGTGATTGATTTGACAGAGCTGACCCTTGTATTTCGTGAGACTTGGATGCTTCTGCATCTAATTTCGATACGGAACACGATATCATCATACAAATTGCATGGATTGTGTGTCAAAGTTTGCTTAACAAACGACGTAAGAAACGAGACTGTAGATTCTTTAGCTGACGATATATTTGCTCTCATATGGACATGTGATTGATTTGACAAAGCTGACCCTTGTATTTCGTGAGATTTGGATGCTTCTGCATCTAATTTCGATACGGAACACGATATCATCATATAAATTGCATGGATTGTGTGTCAAAGTTTGCTTAACAAACGACGTAAGAAACGAGACTGTAGATTCTATAGGTCACGATATATTTGCTCTCATATGGACATGTGTTTGATTTGACAAAGCTGACCCTTGTATTTCGTGAGATTTGGATGCTTCTGCATCTAATTTCGATACGGAACACGATATCATCATATAAATTGCATGGATTGTATGTCAAAGTGTGCTTAACAAACGACGTAAGAAACGAGACTGTAGATTCTTTAGCTGACGATATATTTGCTCTCATATGGACATGTGATTGATTTGACAAAGCTGACCCTTGTATTTCGTAAGACTTGGATGCTTCTGCTTCTAATTTCGATACGGAACTCGACATCATCATATAAATTGCATGGATTGTGTGTCAAAGTTTGCTTAACAAACGACGTAAGAAACGAGGCTGTAGATTCTTTAGCTGACGATATATTTGCTCTCATATGGACATGTTATTGATTTGACAAAGCTGACCCTTGTATTTCGTAAGACTTGGATGCTTCTGCATCTAATTTCGATACGGAACTCGACATCATCATATAAATTGCATGGATTGTGTGTCAAAGTTTGCTTAACAAACGACGTAAGAAACGAGACTGTAGATTCTATAGCTGACGATATATTTGCTCTCATATGGACATGTGATTGATTTGACAAAGCTGACCCTTGTATTTCGTAAGACTTGGATGCTTCTGCATCTAATTTCGATACGGAACTCGACATCATCATATAAATTGCATGGATTGTGTGTCAAAGTTTGCCTAACAAACGACGTAAGAAACGAGACTGTAGATTCTATAGGTCACGATATATTTGCTCTCATATGGACATGTGATTGATTTGACAGAGCTGACCCTTGTATTTCGTGAGATTTGGATGCTTCTGCATCTAATTTCGATACGGAACTCGACATCATCATATAAATTGCATGGATTGTGTGTCAAAGTTTGCTTACCAAACGACGTAAGAAACGAGACTGTAGATTCTATAGGTCACGATATATTTGCTCTCATATGGACATGTGTTTGATTTGACAAAGCTGACCCTTGTATTTCGTGAGACTTGGATGCTTCTGCATCTAATTTCGATACGGAACACGACATCATCATATAAATTGCATGGATTGTGTGTCAAAGTTTGCTTACCAAACGACGTAAGAAACGAGACTGTAGATTCTATAGGTCACGATATATTTGCTCTCATATGGACATGTGATTGATTTGACAAAGCTGACCCTTGTATTTCGTAAGACTTGGATGCTTCTGCATCTAATTTCGATACGGAACACGATATCATCATATAAATTGCATGGATTGTGTGTCAAAGTTTGCTTACCAAACGACGTAAGAAACGAGACTGTAGATTCTATAGCTGACGATATATTTGCTATCATATGGACATGTGATTGATTTGACAAAGCTGACCCTTGTATTTCGTAAGACTTGGATGCTTCTGCATCTAATTTCGATACGGAACTCGACATCATCATATTAATTGCATGGATTGTGTGTCAAAGTTTGCTTAACAAACGACGTAAGAAACGAGACTGTAGATTCTATAGGTCACGATATATTTGCTCTCATATGGACATGTGATTGATTTGACAAAGCTGACCCTTGTATTTCGTGAGATTTGGATGCTTCTGCATCTAATTTCAATACGGAACTCGACATCATCATATAAATTGCATGGATTGTGTGTCAAAGTTTGCTTACCAAACGACGTAAGAAACGAGACTGTAGATTCTATAGGTCACGATATATTTGCTCTCATATGGACATGTGTTTGATTTGACAAAGCTGACCCTTGTATTTCGTGAGACTTGGATGCTTCTGCATCTAATTTCGATACGGAACACGACATCATCATATAAATTGCATGGATTGTGTGTCAAAGTTTGCTTACCAAACGACGTAAGAAACGAGACTGTAGATTCTATAGGTCACGATATATTTGCTCTCATATGGACATGTGTTTGATTTGACAAAGCTGACCCTTGTATTTCGTGAGACTTGGATGCTTCTGCATCTAATTTCGATACGGAACTCGACATCATCATATAAATTGCATGGATTGTGTGTCAAAGTTTGCTTAACAAACGACGTAAGAAACGAGACTGTAGATTCTATAGGTCACGATATATTTGCTCTCATATGGACATGTGATTGATTTGACAAAGCTGACCCTTGTATTTCGTAAGACTTGGATGCTTCTGCATCTAATTTCGATACGGAACACGATATCATCATATAAATTGCATGGATTGTGTGTCAAAGTTTGCTTACCAAACGACGTAAGAAACGAGACTGTAGATTCTATAGCTGGCGATATATTTGCTCTCATATGGACATGTGTTTGATTTGACAAAGCTGACCCTTGTATTTCGTGAGACTTGGATGCTTCTGCATCTATCTTCGAAACGGAACTCGATATCATCATATAAATTGCATGGATTGTGTGTCAAAGTTTGCTTTACAAACGACGTAAGAAACCAGACTGTAGATTCTTTAGCTGACGATATATTTGCTCTCATATGGACATGTGTTTGATTTGACAAAGCTGACCCTTGTATTTCGTGAGACTTGGATGCTTCTGCATCTAATTTCGATACGGAACACGATATCATCATATAAATTGCATGGATTGTGTGTCAAAGTTTGCTTAACAAACGACGTAAGAAACGAGACTGTAGATTCTTTAGCTGACGATATATTTGCTCTCATATGGACATGTGATTGATTTGACAAAGCTGACCCTTGTATTTCGTAAGACTTGGATGCTTCTGCATCTATCTTCGATACGGAACTCGATATCATCATATAAATTGCATGGATTGTGTGTCAAAGTTTGCTTAACAAACGACGTAAGAAACGAGACTGTAGATTCTATAGGTCACGATATATTTGCTCTCATATGGACATGTGATTGATTTGACAAAGCTGACCCTTGTATTTCGGGAGACTTGGATGCTTCTGCATCTAATTTCGATACGGAACTCGATATCATCATATAAATTGCATGGATTGTGTGTCAAAGTTTGCTTAACAAACGACGTAAGAAACGAGACTGTAGATTCTATAGGTCACGATATATTTGCTCTCATATGGACATGTGATTGATTTGACAAAGCTGACCCTTGTATTTCGTGAGACTTGGATGCTTCTGCATCTAATTTCGATACGGAACTCGACATCATCATATAAATTGCATGGATTGTGTGTCAAAGTTTGCTTAACAAACGACGTAAGAAACGAGACTGTAGATTCTATAGGTCACGATATATTTGCTCTCATATGGACATGTGATTGATTTGATAAAGCTGACCCTTGTATTTCGTGAGATTTGGATGCTTCTGCATCTAATTTCGATACGGAACTCGACATCATCATATAAATTGCATGGATTGTGTGTCAAAGTTTGCTTTACAAACGACGTAAGAAACGAGACTGTAGATTCTATAGGTCACGATATATTTGCTCTCATATGGACATGTGATTGATTTGACAAAGCTGACCCTTGAATTTCGTAAAACTTGAATGCTTCTGCATCTAATTTCGATACGGAACTCGACATCATCATATAAATTGCATGGATTGTGTGTCAAAGTTTGCTTAACAAACGACGTAAGAAACGAGACTGTAGATTCTATAGGTCACGATATATTTGCTCTCATATGGACATGTGATTGATTTGACAAAGCTGACCCTTGTATTTCGTGAGACTTGGATGCTTCTGCATCTAATTTCGATACGGAACGCGATATCATCATATAAATTGCATGGATTGTGTGTCAAAGTTTGCTTAACAAACGACGTAAGAAACGAGACTGTAGATTCTTTAGGTCACGATATATTTGCTCTCATATGGACATGTGTTTGATTTGACAAAGCTGACCCTTGTATTTCGGGAGACTTGGATGCTTCTGCATCTAATTTCGATACGGAACACGACATCATCATATAAATTGCATGGATTGTGTGTCAAAGTTTGCTTACCAAACGACGTAAGAAACGAGACTGTAGATTCTATAGGTCACGATATATTTGCTCTCATATGGACATGTGTTTGATTTGACAAAGCTGACCCTTGTATTTCGTGAGACTTGGATGCTTCTGCATCTAATTTCGATACGGAACTCGACATCATCATATAAATTGCATGGATTGTGTGTCAAAGTTTGCTTAACAAACGACGTAAGAAACGAGACTGTAGATTCTATAGGTCACGATATATTTGCTCTCATATGGACATGTGATTGATTTGACAAAGCTGACCCTTGTATTTCGTAAGACTTGGATGCTTCTGCATCTAATTTCGATACGGAACACGATATCATCATATAAATTGCATGGATTGTGTGTCAAAGTTTGCTTACCAAACGACGTAAGAAACGAGACTGTAGATTCTATAGCTGGCGATATATTTGCTCTCATATGGACATGTGTTTGTTTTGACAAAGCTGACCCTTGTATTTCGTGAGACTTGGATGCTTCTGCATCTATCTTCGAAACGGAACTCGATATCATCATATAAATTGCATGGATTGTGTGTCAAAGTTTGCTTTACAAACGACGTAAGAAACCAGACTGTAGATTCTTTAGCTGACGATATATTTGCTCTCATATGGACATGTGTTTGATTTGACAAAGCTGACCCTTGTATTTCGTGAGACTTGGATGCTTCTGCATCTAATTTCGATACGGAACACGATATCATCATATAAATTGCATGGATTGTGTGTCAAAGTTTGCTTAACAAACGACGTAAGAAACGAGACTGTAGATTCTTTAGCTGACGATATATTTGCTCTCATATGGACATGTGATTGATTTGACAAAGCTGACCCTTTTATTTCGTAAGACTTGGATGCTTCTGCATCTATCTTCGATACGGAACTCGACATCATCATATAAATTGCATGGATTGTGTGTCAAAGTTTGCTTAACAAACGACGTAAGAAACGAGACTGTAGATTCTATAGGTCACGATATATTTGCTCTCATATGGACATGTGATTGATTTGACAAAGATGACCCTTGTATTTCGTAAGACTTGGATGCTTCTGCATCTATCTTCGATACGGAACTCGACATCATCATATAAATTGCATGGATTGTGTGTCAAAGTTTGCTTAACAAACGACGTAAGAAACGAGACTGTAGATTCTATAGGTCACGATATATTTGCTCTCATATGGACATGTGATTGATTTGACAAAGCTGACCCTTGTATTTCGTGAGACTTGGATGCTTCTGCATCTAATTTCGATACGGAACACGACATCATCATATAAATTGCATGGATTGTGTGTCAAAGTTTGCTTAACAAACGACGTAAGAAACGAGACTGTAGATTCTATAGGTCACGATATATTTGCTCTCATATGGACATGTGATTGATTTGACAAAGCTGAACCTTGTATTTCGTAAGACTTGGATGCTTCTGCATCTAGTTTCGATACGGAGCTCGATATCATCATATAAATTGCATGGATTGTGTGTCAAAGTTTGCTTACCAAACGACGTAAGAAACGAGACTGTAGATTCTATAGGTTACGATATATTTACTCTCATATGGACATGTGATTGATTTGACAAAGCTGACCCTTGTATTTCGTGAGACTTGGATGCTTCTGCATCTAATTTCGATACGGAACTCGACATCATCATATAAAATGCATGGATTGTGTGTCAAAGTTTGCTTAACAAACGACGTAAGGAACGAGACTGTAGATTCTATAGGTCACGATATATTTGCTCTCATATGGACATGTGATTGATTTGACAAAGCTGGCCCTTGTATTTCGTGAAACTTGGATGCTTCTGCATCTAATTTCGATACGGAACACGATATCATCATATAAATTGCATGGATTGTGTGTCAAAGTTTGCTTAACAAACGACGTAAGAAACGAGACTGTAGATTCTATAGGTCACGACATATTTGCTCTCATATGGACATGTGTTTGATTTGACAAAGCTGACCCTTGTATTTCGTGAGATTTGGATGCTTCTGCATCTAATTTCGATACGGAACTCGATATCATCATATAAATTGCATGGATTGTGTGTCAAAGTTTGCTTACCAAACGACGTAAGAAACGAGACTGTAGATTCTATAGGTCACGATATATTTGCTCTCATATGGACATGTGATTGATTTGACAAAGCTGACCCTTGTATTTCGTGAGACTTGGATGCTTCTGCATCTATCTTCGAAACGGAACTCGATATCATCATATAAATTGCATGGATTGTGTGTCAAAGTTTGCTTAACAAACGACGTAAGAAACGAGACTGTAGATTCTTTAGCTGACGATATATTTGCTCTCATATGGACATGTGTTTGATTTGACAAAGCTGACCCTTGTATTTCGTGAGACTTGGATGCTTCTGCATCTAATTTCGATACGGAACACGATATCATCATATAAATTGCATGGATTGTGTGTCAAAGTTTGCTTAACAAACGACGTAAGAAACTAGACTGTAGATTCTTTAGCTGACGATATATTTGCTCTCATATGGACATGTGATTGATTTGACAAAGCTGACCCTTTTATTTCGTAAGACTTGGATGCTTCTGCATCTATCTTCGATACGGAACTCGACATCATCATATAAATTGCATGGATTGTGTGTCAAAGTTTGCTTAACAAACGACGTAAGAAACGAGACTGTAGATTCTATAGGTCACGATATATTTGCTCTCATATGGACATGTGATTGATTTGACAAAGATGACCCTTGTATTTCGTAAGACTTGGATGCTTCTGCATCTATCTTCGATACGGAACTCGACATCATCATATAAATTGCATGGATTGTGTGTCAAAGTTTGCTTAACAAACGACGTAAGAAACGAGACTGTAGATTCTATAGGTCACGATATATTTGCTCTCATATGGACATGTGATTGATTTGACAAAGCTGACCCTTGTATTTCGTGAGACTTGGATGCTTCTGCATCTAATTTCGATACGGAACACGACATCATCATATAAATTGCATGGATTGTGTGTCAAAGTTTGCTTAACAAACGACGTAAGAAACGAGACTGTAGATTCTATAGGTCACGATATATTTGCTCTCATATGGACATGTGATTGATTTGACAAAGCTGACCCTTGTATTTCGTAAGACTTGGATGCTTCTGCATCTAGTTTCGATACGGAACTCGATATCATCATATAAATTGCATGGATTGTGTGTCAAAGTTTGCTTAACAAACGACGTAAGAAACGAGACTGTAGATTCTATAGGTCACGATATATTTGCTCTCATATGGACATGTGATTGATTTGACAAAGCTGACCCTTGTATTTCGTTAGACTTGGATGCTTCTGCATCTAATTTCGATACGGAACTCGATATCATCATATAAATTGCATGGATTGTGTGTCAAAGTTTGCTTAACAAACGACGTAAGAAACGAGACTGTAGATTCTATAGGTCACGATATATTTGCTCTCATATGGACATGTGATTGATTTGACAAAGCTGACCCTTGTATTTCGTAAGACTTGGATGCTTCTGCATCTATCTTCGAAGCGGAACTCGATATCATCATATAAATTGCATGGATTGTGTGTCAAAGTTTGCTTACCAAACGACGTAAGAAACGAGACTGTAGATTCTATAGGTTACGATATATTTACTCTCATATGGACATGTGATTGATTTGACAAAGCTGACCCTTGTATTTCGTGAGACTTGGATGCTTCTGCATCTAATTTCGATACGGAACTCGACATCATCATATAAATTGCATGGATTGTGTGTCAAAGTTTGCTTAACAAACGACGTAAGGAACGAGACTGTAGATTCTATAGGTCACGATATATTTGCTCTCATATGGACATGTGATTGATTTGACAAAGCTGGCCCTTGTATTTCGTGAGACTTGGATGCTTCTGCATCTAATTTCGATACGGAACACGATATCATCATATAAATTGCATGGATTGTGTGTCAAAGTTTGCTTAACAAACGACGTAAGAAACGAGACTGTAGATTCTATAGGTCACGATATATTTGCTCTCATATGGACATGTGTTTGATTTGACAAAGCTGACCCTTGTATTTCGTGAGATTTGGATGCTTCTGCATCTAATTTCGATACGGAACTCGATATCATCATATAAATTGCATGGATTGTGTGTCAAAGTTTGCTTACCAAACGACGTAAGAAACGAGACTGTAGATTCTATAGGTCACGATATATTTGCTCTCATATGGACATGTGATTGATTTGACAAAGCTGACCCTTGTATTTCGTGAGACTTGGATGCTTCTGCATCTATCTTCGAAACGGAACTCGATATCATCATATAAATTGCATGGATTGTGTGTCAAAGTGTGCTTAACAAACGACGTAAGAAACGAGACTGTAGATTCTTTAGCTGACGATATATTTGCTCTCATATGGACATGTGTTTGATTTGACAAAGCTGACCCTTGTATTTCGTGAGACTTGGATGCTTCTGCATCTAATTTCGATACGGAACACGATATCATCATATAAATTGCATGGATTGTGTGTCAAAGTTTGCTTAACAAACGACGTAAGAAACGAGACTGTAGATTCTTTAGCTGACGATATATTTGCTCTCATATGGACATGTGATTGATTTGACAAAGCTGACCCTTTTATTTCGTAAGACTTGGATGCTTCTGCATCTATCTTCGATACGGAACTCGATATCATCATATAAATTGCATGGATTGTGTGTCAAAGTTTGCTTAACAAACGACGTAAGAAACGAGACTGTAGATTCTATAGGTCACGATATATTTGCTCTCATATGGACATGTGATTGATTTGATAAAGCTGACCCTTGTATTTCGTGAGATTTGGATGCTTCTGCATCTAATTTCGATACGGAATTCGACATCATCATATAAATTGCATGGATTGTGTGTCAAAGTTTGCTTTACAAACGACGTAAGAAACGAGACTGTAGATTCTATAGGTCACGATATATTTGCTCTCATATGGACATGTGATTGATTTGACAAAGCTGACCCTTGTATTTCGTAAAACTTGGATGCTTCTGCATCTAATTTCGATACGGAACTCGACATCATCATATAAATTGCATGGATTGTGTGTCAAAGTTTGCTTAACAAACGACGTAAGAAACGAGACTGTAGATTCTATAGGTCACGATATATTTTCTCTCATATGGACATGTGATTGATTTGACAAAGCTGACCCTTGTATTTCGTGAGACTTGGATGCTTCTGCATCTAATTTCGATACGGAACTCGATATCATCATATAAATTGCATGGCTTGTGTGTCAAAGTTTGCATAACAAACGACGTAAGAAACGAGACTGTAGATTCTTTAGGTCACGATATATTTGCTCTCATATGGACATGTGTTTGATTTGACAAAGTTGACCCTTGTATTTCGGGAGACTTGGATGCTTCTGCATCTAATTTCGATACGGAACTCGATATCATCATATAAATTGCATGGATTGTGTGTCAAAGTTTGCTTAACAAACGACGTAAGAAACGAGACTGTAGATACTATAGGTCACGATATATTTGCTCTCATATGGACATGTGCATCTAATTTCGATACGGAACTCGATATCATCATATAAATTGCATGGATTGTGTGTCAAAGTTTGCTTAACAAACGACGTAAGAAACGAGACTGTAGATATTATAGGTCACGATATATTTGCTCTCATATGGACATGTGATTGATTTGACAAAGCTGACCCTTGTATTTCGTGAGACTTTGATGCTTCTGCATCAAATTTCGATACGGAACTCGATATCATCATATAAATTGCATGGATTGTGTGTCAAAGTTTGCTTAACAAACGACGTAAGAAACGAGACTGTAGATTCTATAGGTCACGATATATTTGCTCTCATATGGACATGTGATTGATTTGACAAAGCTGACCCTTGTATTTCGTGAGACTTGGATGCTTCTGCATCTAATTTCGATACGGAACACGATATACATCATATAAATTGCATGGATTGTGTGTCAAAGTTTGCTTAACAAACGACGTAAGAAACGAGACTGTAGATTCTATAGGTCACGATATATTTGCTCTCATATGGACATGTGTTTGATTTGACAAAGCTGACCCTTGTATTTCGTGAGACTTGGATGCTTCTGCATCTAATTTCGATACGGAACTCGATATCATCATATAAATTGCATGGATTGTGTGTCAAAATTTGCTTAACAAACGACGTAAGAAACGAGACTGTAGATATTATAGGTCACGATATATTTGCTCTTATATGGACATGTGATTGATTTGACAAAGCTGACCCTTGTATTTCGTGAGACTTTGATGCTTCTGCATCTAATTTCGATACGGAACTCGATATCATCATATAAATTGCATGGATTGTGTGTCAAAGTTTGCTTAACAAACGACGTAAGAAACGAGACTGTAGATTCTTTAGCTGACGATATATTTGCTCTCATATGGACATGTGATTGATTTGACAAAGCTGACCCTTGTATTTCGTGAGATTTGGATGCTTCTGCATCTAATTTCGATACGGAACACGATATCATCATATAAATTACATGGATTGTGTGTCAAAGTTTGCTTAACAAACGACGTAAGAAACGAGACTGTAGATTCTATAGGTCACGATATATTTGCTCTCATATGGACATGTGTTTGATTTGACAAAGCTGACCCTTGTATTTCGTAAGACTTGGATGCTTCTGCATCTAATTTCGATACGGAACTCGACATCATCATATAAATTGCATGGATTGTGTGTCAAAGTTTGCTTAACAAACGACGTAAGAAACGAGACTGTAGATTCTATAGGTCACGATATATTTGCTCTCATATGGACATGTGATTGATTTGACAGAGCTGACCCTTGTATTTCGTGAGACTTGGATGCTTCTGCATCTAATTTCGATACGGAACACGATATCATCATACAAATTGCATGGATTGTGTGTCAAAGTTTGCTTAACAAACGACGTAAGAAACGAGACTGTAGATTCTTTAGCTGACGATATATTTGCTCTCATATGGACATGTGATTGATTTGACAAAGCTGACCCTTGTATTTCGTGAGATTTGGATGCTTCTGCATCTAATTTCGATACGGAACACGATATCATCATATAAATTGCATGGATTGTGTGTCAAAGTTTGCTTAACAAACGACGTAAGAAACGAGACTGTAGATTCTATAGGTCACGATATATTTGCTCTCATATGGACATGTGTTTGATTTGACAAAGCTGACCCTTGTATTTCGTGAGATTTGGATGCTTCTGCATCTAATTTCGATACGGAACACGATATCATCATATAAATTGCATGGATTGTATGTCAAAGTGTGCTTAACAAACGACGTAAGAAACGAGACTGTAGATTCTTTAGCTGACGATATATTTGCTCTCATATGGACATGTGATTGATTTGACAAAGCTGACCCTTGTATTTCGTAAGACTTGGATGCTTCTGCTTCTAATTTCGATACGGTACTCGACATCATCATATAAATTGCATGGATTGTGTGTCAAAGTTTGCTTAACAAACGACGTAAGAAACGAGGCTGTAGATTCTTTAGCTGACGATATATTTGCTCTCATATGGACATGTTATTGATTTGACAAAGCTGACCCTTGTATTTCGTAAGACTTGGATGCTTCTGCATCTAATTTCGATACGGAACTCGACATCATCATATAAATTGCATGGATTGTGTGTCAAAGTTTGCTTAACAAACGACGTAAGAAACGAGACTGTAGATTCTATAGCTGACGATATATTTGCTCTCATATGGACATGTGATTGATTTGACAAAGCTGACCCTTGTATTTCGTAAGACTTGGATGCTTCTGCATCTAATTTCGATACGGAACTCGACATCATCATATAAATTGCATGGATTGTGTGTCAAAGTTTGCCTAACAAACGACGTAAGAAACGAGACTGTAGATTCTATAGGTCACGATATATTTGCTCGCATATGGACATGTGATTGATTTGACAGAGCTGACCCTTGTATTTCGTGAGATTTGGATGCTTCTGCATCTAATTTCGATACGGAACTCGACATCATCATATAAATTGCATGGATTGTGTGTCAAAGTTTGCTTACCAAACGACGTAAGAAACGAGACTGTAGATTCTATAGGTCACGATATATTTGCTCTCATATGGACATGTGTTTGATTTGACAAAGCTGACCCTTGTATTTCGTGAGACTTGGATGCTTCTGCATCTAATTTCGATACGGAACACGACATCATCATATAAATTGCATGGATTGTGTGTCAAAGTTTGCTTACCAAACGACGTAAGAAACGAGACTGTAGATTCTATAGGTCATGATATATTTGCTC
Source organism: Musca autumnalis (assembly GCF_047663935.1). Classification (NCBI taxonomy): domain Eukaryota; kingdom Metazoa; phylum Arthropoda; class Insecta; order Diptera; family Muscidae; genus Musca; species Musca autumnalis. The sequence goes on from NW_027411838.1 coordinate 25,993, forward strand.
TCATATGGACATGTGATTGATTTGACAAAGCTGACCCTTGTATTTCGTAAGACTTGGATGCTTCTGCATCTAATTTCGATACGGAACACGATATCATCATATAAATTGCATGGATTGTGTGTCAAAGTTTGCTTACCAAACGACGTAAGAAACGAGACTGTAGATTCTATAGCTGACGATATATTTGCTATCATATGGACATGTGATTGATTTGACAAAGCTGACCCTTGTATTTCGTAAGACTTGGATGCTTCTGCATCTAATTTCGATACGGAACTCGACATCATCATATTAATTGCATGGATTGTGTGTCAAAGTTTGCTTAACAAACGACGTAAGAAACGAGACTGTAGATTCTATAGGTCACGATATATTTGCTCTCATATGGACATGTGATTGATTTGACAAAGCTGACCCTTGTATTTCGTGAGATTTGGATGCTTCTGCATCTAATTTCAATACGGAACTCGACATCATCATATAAATTGCATGGATTGTGTGTCAAAGTTTGCTTACCAAACGACGTAAGAAACGAGACTGTAGATTCTATAGGTCACGATATATTTGCTCTCATATGGACATGTGTTTGATTTGACAAAGCTGACCCTTGTATTTCGTGAGACTTGGATGCTTCTGCATCTAATTTCGATACGGAACACGACATCATCATATAAATTGCATGGATTGTGTGTCAAAGTTTGCTTACCAAACGACGTAAGAAACGAGACTGTAGATTCTATAGGTCACGATATATTTGCTCTCATATGGACATGTGTTTGATTTGACAAAGCTGACCCTTGTATTTCGTGAGACTTGGATGCTTCTGCATCTAATTTCGATACGGAACTCGACATCATCATATAAATTGCATGGATTGTGTGTCAAAGTTTGCTTAACAAACGACGTAAGAAACGAGACTGTAGATTCTATAGGTCACGATATATTTGCTCTCATATGGACATGTGTTTGATTTGACAAAGCTGACCCTTGTATTTCGTGAGACTTGGATGCTTCTGCATCTATCTTCGAAACGGAACTCGATATCATCATATAAATTGCATGGATTGTGTGTCAAAGTTTGCTTTACAAACGACGTAAGAAACCAGACTGTAGATTCTTTAGCTGACGATATATTTGCTCTCATATGGACATGTGTTTGATTTGACAAAGCTGACCCTTGTATTTCGTGAGACTTGGATGCTTCTGCATCTAATTTCGATACGGAACACGATATCATCATATAAATTGCATGGATTGTGTGTCAAAGTTTGCTTAACAAACGACGTAAGAAACGAGACTGTAGATTCTTTAGCTGACGATATATTTGCTCTCATATGGACATGTGATTGATTTGACAAAGCTGACCCTTGTATTTCGTAAGACTTGGATGCTTCTGCATCTATCTTCGATACGGAACTCGATATCATCATATAAATTGCATGGATTGTGTGTCAAAGTTTGCTTAACAAACGACGTAAGAAACGAGACTGTAGATTCTATAGGTCACGATATATTTGCTCTCATATGGACATGTGATTGATTTGACAAAGCTGACCCTTGTATTTCGGGAGACTTGGATGCTTCTGCATCTAATTTCGATACGGAACTCGATATCATCATATAAATTGCATGGATTGTGTGTCACAGTTTGCTTAACAAACGACGTAAGAAACGAGACTGTAGATTCTATAGGTCACGATATATTTGCTCTCATATGGACATGTGATTGATTTGACAAAGCTGACCCTTGTATTTCGTGAGACTTGGATGCTTCTGCATCTAATTTCGATACGGAACTCGACATCATCATATAAATTGCATGGATTGTGTGTCAAAGTTTGCTTAACAAACGACGTAAGAAACGAGACTGTAGATTCTATAGGTCACGATATATTTGCTCTCATATGGACATGTGATTGATTTGATAAAGCTGACCCTTGTATTTCGTGAGATTTGGATGCTTCTGCATCTAATTTCGATACGGAACTCGACATCATCATATAAATTGCATGGATTGTGTGTCAAAGTTTGCTTTACAAACGACGTAAGAAACGAGACTGTAGATTCTATAGGTCACGATATATTTGCTCTCATATGGACATGTGATTGATTTGACAAAGCTGACCCTTGAATTTCGTAAAACTTGAATGCTTCTGCATCTAATTTCGATACGGAACTCGACATCATCATATAAATTGCATGGATTGTGTGTCAAAGTTTGCTTAACAAACGACGTAAGAAACGAGACTGTAGATTCTATAGGTCACGATATATTTGCTCTCATATGGACATGTGTTTGATTTGACAAAGCTGACCCTTGTATTTCGTGAGACTTGGATGCTTCTGCATCTAATTTCGATACGGAACACGACATCATCATATAAATTGCATGGATTGTGTGTCAAAGTTTGCTTACCAAACGACGTAAGAAACGAGACTGTAGATTCTATAGGTCACGATATATTTGCTCTCATATGGACATGTGTTTGATTTGACAAAGCTGACCCTTGTATTTCGTGAGACTTGGATGCTTCTGCATCTAATTTCGATACGGAACTCGACATCATCATATAAATTGCATGGATTGTGTGTCAAAGTTTGCTTAACAAACGACGTAAGAAACGAGACTGTAGATTCTATAGGTCACGATATATTTGCTCTCATATGGACATGTGATTGATTTGACAAAGCTGACCCTTGTATTTCGTAAGACTTGGATGCTTCTGCATCTAATTTCGATACGGAACACGATATCATCATATAAATTGCATGGATTGTGTGTCAAAGTTTGCTTACCAAACGACGTAAGAAACGAGACTGTAGATTCTATAGCTGGCGATATATTTGCTCTCATATGGACATGTGTTTGTTTTGACAAAGCTGACCCTTGTATTTCGTGAGACTTGGATGCTTCTGCATCTATCTTCGAAACGGAACTCGATATCATCATATAAATTGCATGGATTGTGTGTCAAAGTTTGCTTTACAAACGGCGTAAGAAACCAGACTGTAGATTCTTTAGCTGACGATATATTTGCTCTCATATGGACATGTGTTTGATTTGACAAAGCTGACCCTTGTATTTCGTGAGACTTGGATGCTTCTGCATCTAATTTCGATACGGAACACGATATCATCATATAAATTGCATGGATTGTGTGTCAAAGTTTGCTTAACAAACGACGTAAGAAACGAGACTGTAGATTCTTTAGCTGACGATATATTTGCTCTCATATGGACATGTGATTGATTTGACAAAGCTGACCCTTGTATTTCGTAAGACTTGGATGCTTCTGCATCTATCTTCGATACGGAACTCGATATCATCATATAAATTGCATGGATTGTGTGTCAAAGTTTGCTTAACAAACGACGTAAGAAACGAGACTGTAGATTCTATAGGTCACGATATATTTGCTCTCATATGGACATGTGATTGATTTGACAAAGCTGACCCTTGTATTTCGGGAGACTTGGATGCTTCTGCATCTAATTTCGATACGGAACTCGATATCATCATATAAATTGCATGGATTGTGTGTCAAAGTTTGCTTAACAAACGACGTAAGAAACGAGACTGTAGATTCTATAGGTCACGATATATTTGCTCTCATATGGACATGTGATTGATTTGACAAAGCTGACCCTTGTATTTCGTGAGACTTGGATGCTTCTGCATCTAATTTCGATACGGAACGCGATATCATCATATAAATTGCATGGATTGTGTGTCAAAGTTTGCTTAACAAACGACGTAAGAAACGAGACTGTAGATTCTATAGGTCACGATATATTTGCTCTCATATGGACATGTGATTGATTTGATAAAGCTGACCCTTGTATTTCGTGAGATTTGGATGCTTCTGCATCTAATTTCGATACGGAACTCGACATCATCATATAAATTGCATGGATTGTGTGTCAAAGTTTGCTTTACAAACGACGTAAGAAACGAGACTGTAGATTCTATAGGTCACGATATATTTGCTCTCATATGGACATGTGATTGATTTGACAAAGCTGACCCTTGTATTTCGTAAAACTTGAATGCTTCTGCATCTAATTTCGATACGGAACTCGACATCATCATATAAATTGCATGGATTGTGTGTCAAAGTTTGCTTAACAAACGACGTAAGAAACGAGACTGTAGATTCTATAGGTCACGATATATTTTCTCTCATATGGACATGTGATTGATTTGACAAAGCTGACCCTTGTATTTCGTGAGACTTGGATGCTTCTGCATCTAATTTCGATACGGAACTCGATATCATCATATAAATTGCATGGATTGTTTGTCAAAGTTTGCTTAACAAACGACGTAAGAAACGAGACTGTAGATTCTTTAGGTCACGATATATTTGCTCTCATATGGACATGTGTTTGATTTGACAAAGCTGACCCTTGTATTTCGGGAGACTTGGATGCTTCTGCATCTAATTTCGATACGGAACTCGATATCATCATATAAATTGCATGGATTGTGTGTCAAAGTTTGCTTAACAAACGACGTAAGAAACGAGACTGTAGATTCTATAGGTCACGATATATTTGCTCTCATATGGACATGTGATTGATTTGACAATTCTGACCCTTGTATTTCGTGAGACTTGGATGCTTCTGCATCTAATTTCGATACGGAACTCGATATCATCATATAAATTGCATGGATTGTGTGTCAAAGTTTGCTTAACAAACGACGTAAGAAACGAGACTGTAGATATTATAGGTCACGATATATTTGCTCTCATATGGACATGTGATTGATTTGACAAAGCTGACCCTTGTATTTCGTGAGACTTTGATGCTTCTGCATCTAATTTCGATACGGAACTCGATATCATCATATAAATTGCATGGATTGTGTGTCAAAGTTTGCTTAACAAACGACGTAAGAAACGAGACTGTAGATTCTATAGGTCACGATATATTTGCTCTCATATGGACATGTGATTGATTTGACAAAGCTGACCCTTGTATTTCGGGAGACTTGGATGCTTCTGCATCTAATTTCGATACGGAACTCGATATCATCATATAAATTGCATGGATTGTGTGTCAAAGTTTGCTTAACAAACGACGTAAGAAACGAGGCTGTAGATTCTTTAGCTGACGATATATTTGCTCTCATATGGACATGTGATTGATTTGACAAAGCTGACCCTTGTATTTCGTGAGATTTGGATGCTTCTGCATCTAATTTCGATACGGAACACGATATCATCATATAAATTGCATGGATTGTGTGTCAAAGTTTGCTTAACAAACGACGTAAGAAACGAGACTGTAGATTCTATAGGTCACGATATATTTGCTCTCATATGGACATGTGTTTGATTTGACAAAGCTGACCCTTGTATTTCGTGAGATTTGGATGCTTCTGCATCTAATTTCGATACGGAACACGATATCATCATATAAATTGCATGGATTGTATGTCAAAGTTTGCTTAACAAACGACGTAAGAAACGAGACTGTAGATTCTTTAGCTGACGATATATTTGCTCTCATATGGACATGTGTTTGATTTGACAAAGCTGACCCTTGTATTTCGTGAGATTTGGATGCTTCTGCATCTAATTTCGATACGGAACACGATATCATCATATAAATTGCATGGATTGTATGTCAAAGTTTGCTTAACAAACGACGTAAGAAACGAGACTGTAGATTCTTTAGCTGACGATATATTTGCTCTCATATGGACATGTGATTGATTTGACAAAGCTGACCCTTGTATTTCGTAAGACTTGGATGCTTCTGCATGTAATTTCGATACGGAACTCGACATCATCATATAAATTGCATGGATTGTGTGTCAAAGTTTGCTTAACAAACGACGTAAGAAACGAGACTGTAGATTCTTTAGCTGACGATATATTTGCTCTCATATGGACATGTTATTGATTTGACAAAGCTGACCCTTGTATTTCGTAAGACTTGGATGCTTCTGCATCTAATTTCGATACGGAACTCGACATCATCATATAAATTGCATGGATTGTGTGTCAAAGTTTGCTTAACAAACGACGTAAGAAACGAGACTGTAGATTCTATAGCTGACGATATATTTGCTATCATATGGACATGTGATTGATTTGACCAAGCTGACCCTTGTATTTCGTAAGACTTGGATGCTTCTGCATCTAATTTCGATACGGAACTCGACATCATCATATAAATTGCATGGATTGTGTGTCAAAGTTTGCTTAACAAACGACGTAAGAAACGAGACTGTAGATTCTATAGGTCACGATATATTTGCTCTCATATGGACATGTGATTGATTTGACAAAGCTGACTCTTGTATTTCGTGAGATTTGGATGCTTCTGCATCTAATTTCGATACGGAACTCGACATCATCATATAAATTGCATGGATTGTGTGTCAAAGTTTGCTTACCAAACGACGTAAGAAACGAGACTGTAGATTCTATAGGTCACGATATATTTGCTCTCATATGGACATGTGTTTGATTTGACACAGCTGACCCTTGTCTTTCGTGAGACTTGGATGCTTCTGCATCTAAATTCGATACGGAACACGACATCATCATATAAATTGCATGGATTGTGTGTCAAAGTTTGCTTACCAAACGACGAAAGAAACGAGACTGTAGATTCTATAGGTCACGATATATTTGCTCTCATATGGACATGTGTTTGATTTGACAAAGCTGACCCTTGTATTTCGTTAGAGTTGGATGCTTCTGCATCTAATTTCGATACGGAACTCGACATCATCATATAAATTGCATGGATTGTGTGTCAAAGTTTGCTTAACAAACGACGTAAGAAACGAGACTGTAGATTCTATAGGTCACGATATATTTGCTCTCATATGGACATGTGTTTGATTTGACAAAGCTGACCCTTGTCTTTCGTGAGACTTGGATGCTTCTGCATCTAATTTCGATACGGAACACGACATCATCATATAAATTGCATGGATTGTGTGTCAAAGTTTGCTTACCAAACGACGAAAGAAACGAGACTGTAGATTCTATAGGTCACGATATATTTGCTCTCATATGGACATGTGTTTGATTTTAGAAAGCTGACCCTTGTATTTCGTTAGAGTTGGATGCTTCTGCATCTAATTTCGATACGGAACTCGACATCATCATATAAATTGCATGGATTGTGTGTCAAAGTTTGCTTAACAAACGACGTAAGAAACGAGACTGTAGATTCTATAGGTCACGATATATTTGCTCTCATATGGACATGTGATTGATTTGACAAAGCTGACCCTTGTATTTCGTAAGACTTGGATGCTTCTGCATCTAATTTCGATACGGAACACGACATCATCATATAAATTGCATGGATTGTGTGTCAAAGTTTGCTTACCAAACGACGTAAGAAACGAGACTGTAGATTCTATAGCTGACGATATATTTGCTCTCATATGGACATGTGATTGATTTGACAAAGCTGACCCTTGTATTTCGGGAGACTTGGATGCTTCTGCATCTAATTTCGATACGGAACTCGATATCATCATATAAATTGCATGGATTGTGTGTCAAAGTTTGCTTAACAAACGACGTAAGAAACGAGACTGTAGATTCTATAGCTGACGATATATTTGCTCTCATATGGACATGTGATTGATTTGACAAAGCTGACCCTTGTATTTCGTAAGACTTGGATGCTTCTGCATCTAATTTCGATACGGAACTCGACATCATCATATAAATTGCATGGATTGTGTGTCAAAGTTTGCTTAACAAATGAACAATTTGCTATGAGGTTCTATTAAACCCATTTAATTTTTAAATTTGTTTCAAGGATGCTTTTTCTCCTCATTAGAGTCTGTCTACTACCTTAAAATACGACTATGTACTTCGTACATAATATGAAAGGTAATGACAGAATCTAATGAGTGACGTTTGAGAAAAGCCCGCCTCTCAGTATCTACGCTAGAGTTATTTAAAGCAACACCAACGATAGGATCACGTCCTACTCGTCAAACCCTTTGTACAAAGGTAATACCGTTCCACGAACGTTAAATCAATAAAAATACAGTCCACTGCGATTAGAAAAAATACTTTCACATCGTGTTTTATTTTTCTCTAATTTTCTTTCCATATTGCTACGCAAGCATTGGTCCTTCGAGCCGGATTTTACGATCGGTCTCTTTGCCTTTACAAGGAAAACCCAAAAACCAACAAAAAGCAACGACTACGTCTCAGCAACAACAACAAAGGATCTACGATCAACCACATCAATTTATTTTCCAATAAATTGCGATTTTTACCATCACAACAAAGGTATGTACACATTTCATTACGTGAAAAAGTGACATACCAAAATTTACAAGTGTTGTGCATAATTAAAAGTAAAAAAAACAAAACCGTTTGTCGTTTTACAATAAATATTTAATGTCCGTCCGCCACCTACGATATTGCCGTCGGTAAAATTCATTTAAAAAATACCAACAAAAATAAGTGTCCACTATTTCCTCATATAAAAACAAAAACAATCACATTGATTTTTCTTATTTTTATTTATTTCCAAATTTATCAGTGTTTTTGCACATTTCTTTTATATTTTAATACATAATCAATTGTTGTTGTGGTGTTTTTCTTTTATTGAGCTTCTTTTTGTTCGCTAATGCACCAAAATCATCACAACAATAACAATTCCAATATAAAAGAATAATTGTCATTCACTTGTCATTACTGCTGATTGTTTCCACCTTTAATTAATACGGGTGGCAGATTTGGCACTCATATACCATTTACACTAAGATCGATTGTATTAGGCGTATTCCCGTATACTAAAAATTAAAATTATTTTCGTAAAGATATTTTAGTGCGGTTTTCTCGCATTTTTTGAGTTGAATCCTTCGGATATTAACTAAAAATAAATTTTATTCGTGTTTTTGACACCGTGCCCCCTACCGTCGGTATTAGTGAAGTGGTATTAGTGAATGAAGTGGTAGTTTGCGTGTATTATACGATACACTGTAAGCATTTTGTGGAAATTTGAATACACTGAAAGAAATTTAGAGTGAGTTTTGATTTTTTTTCTTAAAATTTAAAGAATTTTTGGTGGTTTAATCACGTTAAACCTCAAATATATTGCCGTATCCACGATACATTATTGAAATAGTCTACGACTACTTATAAATTCAGTGTATTCTAACCAATAAAATTATTTTATTTTTTCAATTCAATTCATTTTATTTATTTTGTGATATATACAATTTGTTTTAATCTGTTATATACATAATAAGAGTTTAAGGATATGGCCCTTTTTCAACTTAAATATTAAACTTGATAATTTATATAATACAATGGAATATAATATTGAAATTGGAGGAAAAAATTAACAAAAAACCTATGTGAATTATTTTTATATTATGATAAAAAACTTAAAACCTACTTATAACTATATAAAAACTTTACTCACAGAGAGCTAAGCTCAACAATATGATCATATTCTGAATATGTACATTTAATACTGAATCTTTGAGTTAATTTTTCAATTCTGGTAGCGACAGTGTCCACTTTCGCCACGCTATGTAATCTACTAGTAGAGTAATATTTAGGAAAATTATGAATTAACTTCAGAACTTTATTTTGTGCTACTTGAAGCTTTTTTATATGGCAATTGGCACTTTTGGACCAAACAGGCGCAGCATAGCAAAATATTTCTTGAAATATTGCCTTAAAAATTAGCATTTTGTTCTCAATGCTAAGAGATGAGTTTCTATTTATGAATGGGTATAGAGTTCTAATGAGTAAATTTGACTTATTTACTATATAGGAAATGTGATCATTATAACATAATTTGGAATCTAAAATTATTCCTAAATATTTGACATTCTTTTCCCAACTGATTTCGGCATTGTTAATAATTATATTACTTTGAGGAATATAACATTCTTTTCTTTTTCTAGTAAAAAAAAAAATTGCTTGACTTTTATTACAATTCAATGCTATTTTCCAATGCTATTTTCCACTTAAAAAAATATTTGGTTAATGTTTCAAGAGCTATGTGCAGGTTGCGTATGATTTCTTCAGAGAAAATACCCGAGCTCAATATTGCTGTGTCATCGGCAAAAATAGACATGGTACAGTTAGGAATAACAGGTATATCAGACGTATATATATTGTAAAGGATAGGAGATAAACAGGAGCCTTGTGGGCAGCCTGCCAAAATGTTAAATAACGTAGAACTTTTTGACCCTATATGAACTCTATAGGATCTGGAGCTAAAAAAGCTTGTGATTATTTTAATGATGTAACTAGGGAAGTGTAGTTTGATTAATTTAAAGATCAGACCTTCATGCCAAACAGAATCGAATGCGGCTTTTATATCTAGGAGAATCATTCCAGTAGATTTTTGACAAGTGAAATTGTTTTTAACCAAGTTGCGGATACGAACCAATGGTTGTACAGTATTGTGTTCTCTGCGGAATCCAAACTGGAGAGGCGGAAGAATTTTGTTGACATCAGTGAATTCAAGTATCTTTGTTTGGATAACCTTTTCCAGAACTTTACTGATTGATGGTAAAAGGCTGATTGGGCGATATGATTGTGGAGAATTTGGTGGCTTATTAGGTTTTTTTATAGCTATCACTTTTGCCTCTTTGAAGAGTTTGGGGAAATAACCATGTTTTAAACAGCTATTTGTAATAATCGTTAGAAATTTTATGCCTTTTCTAGGAAGTGCTTTAAGGCAAGCATTATTGATGCCATCTAAACCTGGAGCTTTTTTGGTTTTTAAGCTTTTAATTATGTGAACAATGTCACTATTACTAATTGTAACGTGGTCATTGGAGTTTGTAGTGCTATAATTGCGAATAGTTTCTTCTACTAAATTTATTGTGGAAGTATCCCCTAGATTTGCAGAGTGTGAATGGTTTTCGCTAAACGCTTCCGCAAGTATCTCACATTTCTCAGAGGGTGTGGAATAACATATGTTATTATGTTTTAGGAGAGGAATATGTCTGGATTTCTTCCTTAGAATTTTGGTAAGGTTCCAGAATGGTGGAGAGCCTTTGTTTAGTGTGGACAGAAGCTGCGACCACGAATCATTTTTGAAATTTACAATTTCCGTTTTGATGATCGAATTTAAAATATTAAATTCTCTGTAATCTGAATAATTCCTATATCGTATCCACTGCCTACGGAAATGATTCCTTGTCCTTATCAAGGTTTTAATGTTATGAGGCAATTGCTTATTAAAATTACTAATATTTCTGTATGGTACACTGAGCGAAATACCGTTGTTTATTATTCTGATAAACTCTTCCAATAACCTGTCGATTGATTCAGTGGAAGAACAATTGTTTTCATTAGGAATAGAGAGGTTTTGATTAATGAAACTGGAGAAGACTTGCCAATTGGCTTTTTTGAAATCTAACAATTTACGTTCAAAGGAATTATAAAGTTCGCTGATTTTTATAAAGACAGGCAGATGATCGGTACTTAAGTCATTTATAACATTTGCAGGAGACAATGAGTCTGCTATATTTGTAATAAACAAATCTAAAGTAGAGCTTTGACGGTTATATTGTGATGGTATATATGTACTTTCAGGAGGAAAAATAATGTCATAATTGTAGGATATTTGTTTATCATGTATTAAATTTCCCCAGCAATTAGCCCGCGAGCAACCCCAAGTTTGATGACGACTGTTAAAATCACCACCTAATATATATTTTTCACAACTGGTGAGCTTGTGTAGATCTGACAAAAAGTTAATTTTACGAGTATGGTCCGAACAAACTCTACCTCCAGGAAAATAGCATGAATATATGGCAACGCAACCAATACTTGTATGGACTTTAATTCCTATATTTTCAATACATGAAGTATTAACAATGCTTGTTTGTGAGTGGGATATTGTATTTTTAATTATTATGGCAACACCACCTCCCCTTCTACATTCTCTATCCTTTCTATAAACGACAAAATCCTTATGACTCATGGAAATGTTGGGTTTTAACCAAGTTTCTGACACTAAGCAAATATCTATATTATTATTTAACAAAAACTGAAATAATTCTACACTTTTATTTCGGATGCCTCTTGCATTCCAACTAATGATATTCAATCCATAACTCATTATGATAAAAATTTACATGCAAGGTTAGTAATTACCTCAAATTGATCAAGCTTACTTTTACAATTTCTGAGATTATTAATTAACTCTAATGTTAAATTTTGTAATTCTTTTACAGAAAATAGATCTCCAGAATCTGGTGACTGACTGTTGTTCGCCATAGAAGCACTGTTGTTATTGTTGGAATTCCTCGGTAAACTCCAGTTAGCAGAAGCAGGTGTCCCTTGTATTAAACGATTGGGAAAGTTGTTGTTGTAAGAAAGTCTAGAATTGTACATATTCTGTTGTTTATTGATTGTTGTTGGTTTTCTTAGTTGCTTAATTTTCAAGTATTGGGCTTTGCTTGGACAGTTGTCGTCTGTTGACTTGTGGGGACCCATGCAGTTTGCACATTTTACTTCGTTTGTTTTGCAGTCGACTGTTTTATGACCGCCAGCACAATTAGAACAGAATGTCTTTACTTTGCATCGACTTGAGCCGTGACCATACATTTGGCAATTGTGACATTGGGTAATGCGTGTTTTATTTGTTGTTTGAAAGTCCCAAGTGACTTTAACAAAATCGATTTCGGAATGGTTTTGTCGCAATTCCTTCATTCTTATTGTTTACGTTGAAAATATACAACAAAAATAACTAATGTGCCATATTTTGTTTTTTTGTGAACAATTTTGACGTCAGTGCATTTAAGACCTTGGGCGATCAATTTGTTTTTTAAAATCATTGGATCTTGAGTATCCAAACCAAACAGAAGAGCCTTATAAGGTTTTTCATCCTTGGTGGCATGAGTAAAGTACTCGTATTTATTATCTAGAGCCTTAGTCATAGACTCATAATCATCTTTGGAATGGCAATAGAATTTTAAACCTATTGATATTTTTCGAACAGAGTACTTTTTGATATTGTTCAAATCACAAATTTCTCAAATTTCTTCTATTTTACATTTGAGAATTGTTATTGGTGGAATAAACAATTTTGGTTCAGTAATTGGTTGAACTTCTTCAACATCTTCATTATCGATTGTTTGCAGAGGTGCAAAGTAGTTGTTGTTGTCTGCACTTTGTGCAGTTGAATTGTTTTTGGGTTTTTTCCCTCGCATGTTTAAAAGATGTGCGTTCACATCATCGGTTACATACGCTCTTTTAATGTTGATAGTCACTTAAGCACTTTTGTTGTAAGTTTTATTATTTTTTATGGTTTTATTACTGTTATGACAAAGTGTTCAAAAAAAGACGGTATTGAAACACAAGGATCGAAACACATCCGACTACGGTGAGAGTTGATCGCAGACTGATTTTATTTTAAAGCATCACTTGTTTTAAAATTATTTTTGCTAATATTTTGGTGAAAATTTAACATTTTTATTGGATTTTCGCATACAGTTTTTGACATCACGTGTCACTATCTTCAAATTTCTTGCATCTCGTGCAAAATAATAAATTTCCAAAATACTTTGGTGCATTTTCGTGCAGTTTTAATTACAGAGTTTTTTTCTATTACAAGAATTGTTTTTCGAACAATTACCTTGGAAATTCCTGGTGCATGTGCTTCATTTTTAATATAAAAACATCGTTTTCAACGAAACTTTACTTTGATTTTCTAATTTAAAATTTTCTGAATTACGTTCAGTTTTAGATTCAAAATGCCCCTCACTCCTTTAGATGTATTCAACAGAGCTGCTGATGCTTTAGTCAAATTTGATGCCTTCTTCAGTTCCCAACGGGACGATGAGCTCGATGTTTATATCTTAGAATTGCTAGGAGCTGAGGCGAGAACATTATGGGAAAAAGTTAAACTGCAATCTGATATATGCCTCAATTATCTATATGAAGATAAAAATTCTAATAAGGAAAACCTTGTAGCTGCCGACATCAAATTCGATGTCGCATACAAGTGTTTTATGAATGTTTTATCGTCCATTAATAGAAAGTTAGGTATACTCCGGACCTCGTCTCAGTCACCTACTTTCACTTCTCCAAAATCTCATATAGATAAACCTACAGTACCACGTTCTGAAGATACTACGACCATTTCCGATGTTTCACATCGATTGACACCTTCAAATAACTCATCCTTCACATCCTGTGGAGATGTTAATGCTTGTCACAGACTTAATTTACCCCCCTGTGACATCGAAGTGTTTAAAGGCGATTTTCTCTCCTGGCCTACGTTCAGGGATTTATTTTCTGCCCTCTATATAAACAACAGCGGCATAAGTGATATAGAACGCTTATGTCATTTAAAGAAAAAGACCAGTGGTGATGCCCATGAAATAGTGGCTAAGTTTTCGCTTACCCACACAAATTTTAGTCTGGCGTGGAATGCTTTGCAACAAACTTACGACAATCCACGTATTTTGGTGAACCACCAACTAAAACGCCTCTTTGACCTACCAGTTTTAGAAGAGGAAACTTGTTTAGGGTTGAAGTCTTTGCAAAGAGGCATAAACGGGTGTATTTCGTCCATGTCTAATTATGACGTGCCGACAGAAGACTGGGATCCAATTCTAGTTTTCCTTTGTCTTCAGAGATTACCTAAACACTGCGTTGTGCTATGGGAACAATGCATTAAAAACAAATCCGCATTGTCCTCTTGGGCAGATTTGGATCAATTTCTCACGGAAAGAATCCAAACTCTGACCTGCTTACGTGATATTAGGGGCATAGACTACGTCGAACCTCTAAATTACAACAAAAGACTTTCCCATTCCATGAATGGTGAAAGCACTAAAACATCTGTGGCCACGCCACAAAGCACACCCCGTTCTTCACGGTATTCTCGTGCACCCTCGCCTAAATCGTGTGCTCTTTGTTTACGACAAAGGCACCATCTTAGGGTTTGCCACAAATTCCTTAGACTTTCAGTTCCTGAAAGGATAAGTGCAGTTAAGAAACATTACTGTTGTCTTAACTGTTTGTCTCACGGACATAAAGCTTCAAAATGTAATAGTGTACATAATTGTACTATATGCAACAAAAGGCATCACACCCTGTTACATAGGGAGGTCTCACCGCATCGTACGTCTCCGACGTCGTCTGATTCCAGGAGTTTAGTTGCTTTAAATTCCCCTTCTACCTCTACAGGTCATCCATCTGGGTCTAATTCTAGACAAGTATTCCATGCCACTCAGAATAGGGAAATATTGTTAGGCACGGCTATGGTACATATTGTGCACCAAGGTACTACGTACCCAGCCAGAGCTTTAATTGATCCTGCTTCTGAATCATCTTTCATTTCTGAAAATATGCAGAGTAGAATAGGTATTGCCACAAATGCAGTTAGAGCCTCAATTTTGGGTGTGAGTAGGTCAGTTTCTGTCATTTCTGACAAAGAATGTTCCATTCACATTGTGTCTCCTTTGGACGCTACGCATTCAGTGGACACAACTGCTCTTGTCGTCCCCACCATTGCAGATAATCTGCCCTCCTGTTCCATCCTAACTGACACTCTACCACAATTGCCAAATCTACGTTTGGCGGACCCCGATCCATTCTCTTCCCATTCTGTTGACCTTCTTCTTGGTGCAGATCTTTATCCGAAGATTCTGGCACAGGGCTCTCATACTAAGATATTAGGTTCGTTGATAGCGCAAAGTACAGTCTTCGGCTGGATCCTTACAGGTCCAATGCCATCCACCCATACTGGGCCTTCTATTTAGGGATTCTCCTTGAAATAGTTAGGATAGAAGACTGGGGACATTGAGTCTTTGGGCTTCAATTTATCCATACGGACGCTATTGACAATCATGCACTTAAGCTTCGGTGGTGTATGTGTTGACGGGTTAGTAAGGTTAGTTTTCCCACGGAAAACAGAGATTACATCGCCTACACATCTCCACCACTTGCTACGCAAGTATTGGTTCTACGACCATCTACTTAAACTTTGGCCCTACGGCCGTCTATCTTATTGGTTTTAATGGGCACATCCCAAAATGTTCATTAGGCATTTGATTGAAATTTTGATTAATAAAAAGTCCTAAAATATTCCGTCACTGGATATTTCATTCAAGCTCCTCCGGGGCAAAAATATTTATCTATGTTCGAAAGAGGGTATCAATACTGATTCTGAAAACGAAATTTAATCCCGACGGCACTCAATCATCCATATTCCCACTCCCACGGAGTTAATTAATAATAGACCATGTTTCGAGGCGTCTACGCGACCTCACTACTTTTTCGTGTTGTTGAAAAAATATAGCTTTGATGACCGTGTTAGAGCCGCGAAGCATCGGGCTATATATATGTAAAACGACCAACGGTTAAGAGGTCCTTCTGACCTAAAAGTTTGTTTTATTGTTTAATTCTCGCTTCCTCTCCATTTTTCTTATGACTTGGAAAATTTCGAATGATGGTTGCGACGGTGGTGTGAGGATGACGTCCCCATGCACGACAAGGAACAACAAGCTGATTAAAAAAGCCACTCCACATGAAGCCTACGGCAAAAAGGACACCTGGTACTGTACCTCCTTCGGAGAATACAGTCCTCTTTTTATACAAATTAATTTCGCCCTCGGCGACTCCTCGGAGTTCCTCCAGGAGAAACTTGTGGTCTCGCCACGTAAATCTGTAAGAGGTGGTCTTCAATCACCTTTTACAATCTTTACATGATGATCAAGGTCTCCACGAGGCATTGCACGATCGTGCCCCACGGGCACACGAATGTAAAGTACTTAAATAACTAACATTTAATTTTGCAACATAGCTGGATATTGCAAGGCCGGCGGAATGAACAATTTGCTATGAGGTTCTATTAAACCCATTTAATTTTTAAATTTGTTTCAAGGATGCTTTTTCTCCTCATTGGAGTCTGTCTACTACCTTAAAATACGACTATGTACTTCGTACATAAAATGAAAGGTAATGACAGAATCTAATGAGTGACGTTTGAGAAAAGCCCGCCTCTCAGTATCTACGCTAGAGTTATTTAAAGCAACACCAACGATAGGATCACGTCCTACTCGTCAAACCCTTTGTACAAAGGTAATACCGTTCCACGAACGTTAAATCAATAAAAATACAGTCCACTGCGATTAGAAAAAATACTTTCACATCGTGTTTTATTTTTCTCTAATTTTCTTTCCATATTGCTACGCAAACAACAAACGTCGTAAGAAACGAGACTGTAGATTCTATAGCTGACGATATATTTGCTCTCATATGGACATGTGATTGATTTGACAAAGCTGACCCTTGTATTTCGTAAGACTTGGATGCTTCTGCATCTAATTTCGATACGGAACTCGACATCATCATATAAATTGCATGGATTGTGTGTCAAAGTTTGCTTAACAAACGTCGTAAGAAACGAGACTGTAGATTCTATAGGTCACGATATATTTGCTCTCATATGGACATGTGATTGATTTGACAAAGCTGACCCTTGTATTTCGTGAGATTTGGATGCTTCTGCATCTAATTTCGATACGGAACTCGACATCATCATATAAATTGCATGGATTGTGTGTCAAAGTTTGCTTACCAAACGACGTAAGAAACGAGACTGTAGATTCTATAGGTCACGATATATTTGCTCTCATATGGACATGTGTTTGATTTGACAAAGCTGACCCTTGTATTTCGTGAGACTTGGATGCTTCTGCATCTAATTTCGATGCGGAACACGACATCATCATATAAATTGCATGGATTGTGTGTCAAAGTTTGCTTACCAAACGACGTAAGAAACGAGGCTGTAGATTCTATAGGTCACGATATATTTGCTCTCATATGGACATGTGTTTGATTTGACAAAGCTGACCCTTGTATTTCGTGAGACTTGGATGCTTCTGCATCTAAGTTCGATACGGAACTCGACATCATCATATAAATTGCATGGATTGTGTGTCAAAGTTTGCTTACCAAACGACGTAAGAAACGAGACTGTAGATTCTATAGGTCACGATATATTTGCTCTCATATGGACATGTGATTGATTTGACAATGCTGACCTTTGTATTTCGTGAGATTTGGATGCTTCTGCATCTAATTTCGATACGGAACACGACATCATCATATAAATTGCATGGATTGTGTGTCAAAGTTTGCTTAACAAACGACGTAAGAAACGAGACTGTAGATTCTATAGCTGACGATATATTTGCTCTCATATGGACGTGTGATTGATTTGACAAAGCTGACCCTTGTATTTCGTAAGACTTGGATGCTTCTGCATCTATCTTCGAAACGGAACTCGATATCATCATATAAATTGCATGGATTGTGTGTCAAAGTTTGCTTACCAAACGACGTAAGAAACGAGACTGTAGATTCTATAGGTCACGATATATTTGCTCTCATATGGACATGTGATTGATTTGACAAAGCTGACCCTTGTATTTCGTGAGACTTGGATGCTTCGATACGGAACTCGACATCATAATATAAATTGCATGGATTGTGTGTCAAAGTTTGCTTAACAAACGACGTAAGAAACGAGACTGTAGATTCTTTAGCTGACGATATATTTGCTCTCATATGGACATGTGATTGATTTGACAAAGCTGACCCTTGTATTTCGTAAGACTTGGATGCTTCTGCATCTAATTTCGATACGGAACTCGACATCATCATATAAATTGCATGGATTGTGTGTCAAAGTTTGCTTTACAAACGACGTAAGAAACGAGACTGTAGATTCTATAGGTCACGATATATTTGCTTCATATGGACATGTGATTGATTTGACAAAGCTGACCCTTGTATTTCGTGAGTTTTGGATGCTTCTGCATCTAATTTCGATACGGAACTCGATATCATCATATAAATTGCATGGATTGTGTGTCAAAGTTTGCTTAACAAACGACGTAAAAAACGAGACTGTAGATTCTATAGGTCACGATATATTTGCTCTCATATGGACATGTGATTGATTTGACAAAGCTGACCCTTGTATTTCGTGAGACTTGGATGCTTCTGCATCTAATTTCGATACGGAACTCGACATCATCATATAAATTGCATGGATTGTGTATCAAAGTTTGCTTAACAAACGACGTAAGAAACGAGACTGTAGATTTTATAGCTGACGATATATTTGCTCTCATATGGACATGTGATTGATTTGACAAAGCTGACCCTTGTATTTCGAAAGACTTGGATGCTTCTGCATCTATCTTCGAAACGGAACTCGATATCATCATATAAATTGCATGGATTGTGTGTCAAAGTTTGCTTACCAAACAACGTAAGAAACGAGACTGTAGATTCTATAGGTCACGACATATTTGCTCTCATATGGACATGTGATTGATTTGACAAAGCTGACCCTTGTATTTCGTAAGACTTGGATGCTTCTGCATCTATCTTCGAAACGGAACTCGACATCATCATATAAATTGCATGGATTGTGTGTCAAAGCTTGCTTAACAAACGACGTAAGAAACGAGACTGTAGATTCTATAGGTCACGATATATTTGCTCTCATATGGACATGTGATTGATTTGACAAAGCTGACCCTTGTATTTCGTGAGACTTGGATGCTTCTGCATCTAATTTCGATACGGAACTCGACATCATCATATAAATTGCATGGATTGTGTGTCAAAGTTTGCTTAACAAACGACGTAAGAAACGAGACTGTAGATTCTATAGCTGACGATATATTTGCTCTCATATGGACATGTGATTGATTTGACAAAGCTGACCCTTGTATTTCGTGAGACTTGGATGCTTCTGCATCTAATTTCGATACGGAACTCGACATCATCATATAAATTTCATGGATTGTGTGTCAAAGTTTGCTTAACAAACGACGTAAGAAACGAGACTGTAGATTCTTTAGCTGACGATATATTTGCTCTCATATGGACATGTGATTGATTTGACAAAGCTGACCCTTGTATTTCGTGAGACTTGGATGCTTCTGCATCTAATTTCGATACGGAACTCGATATCATCATATAAATTGCATGGATTGTGTGTCAAAGTTTGCTTAACAAACGACGTAAGAAACAAGACTGTAGATTCTTTAGCTGACGATATATTTGCTCTCATATGGACATGTGATTGATTTGACAAAGCTGACCCTTGTATTTCGTGAGACTTGGATGCTTCTGCATCTAATTTCGATACGGAACTCGATATCATCATATAAATTGCATGGATTGTGTGTCAAAGTTTGCTTAACAAACGACGTAAGAAACGAGACTGTACATTCAATAGGTCACGATATATTTGCTCTCATATGGACATGTGATTGATTTGACAAAGCTGACCCTTGTATTTCGTGAGACTTGGATGCTTCTGCATTTAATTTGGATACGGAACTCGATATCATCATATAAATTGCATGTATTGTGTGTCAAAGTTTGCTTTACAAACGACGTAAGAAACGAGACTGTAGATTTTATAGGTCACGATATATTTGCTCTCATATGGACATGTGATTGATTTGACAATGCTGACCCTTGTATTTCGGGAGACTTGGATGCTTCTGCATCTAATTTCGATAAGGAACACGACATCATCATATAAATTGCATGGATTGTGTGTCAAAGTTTGCTTAACAAATGACGTAAGAAACGAGACTGTAGATTCTATAGGTCACGATATATTTGCTCTCATATGGACATGTGATTGATTTGACAATGCTGACCCTTGTATTTCGTGAGACTTGGATGCTTCTGCATCTAATTTCGATACGGAACACGATATCATCATATAAATTGCATGGATTGTGTGTCAAAGTTTGCTTTACAAACGACGTAAGAAACGAGACTGTAGATTCTATAGGTCACGATATATTTGCTCTCATATGGACATGTGATTGATTTGACAAAGCTGACCCTTGTATTTCGTGAGACTTGGATGCTTCTGCATCTAATTTCGATACGGAACTCGATATCATCATATAAATTGAATGGATTGTGTGTCAAAGTTTGCTTAACAAACGACGTAAGGAACGAGACTGTAGATTCTATAGGTCACGATATATTTGTTCTCATATGGACATGTGATTGATTTGACAAAGCTGACCCTTGTATTTCGTGAGACTTGGATGCTTCTGCATCTAATTTCGATACGGAACTCGACATCATCATATAAATTGCATGGATTGTGTGTCAAAGTTTGCTTAACAAACGACGTAAGAAACGAGAGTGTAGATTCTATATGTCACGATATATTTGCTCTCATATGGACATGTGATTGATTTGACAAAGCTGACCCTTGTATTTCGTAAGACTTGGATGCTTCTGCATCTATCTTCGAAACGGAACTCGATATCATCATATAAATTGTATGGATTGTGTGTCAAAATTTGCTTACCAAACGACGTAAGAAACGAGACTGTAGATTCTATAGGTCACGATATATTTGCTCTCATATGGACATGTGATTGATTTGACAATGCTGACCCTTGTATTTCGTGAGACTTGGATGCTTCTGTATCTAATTTCGATACGGAACTCGACATCATCATATAAATTGCATGGATTGTGTGTCAAAGTTTGCTTAACAAACGACGTAAGGAACGAGACTGTAGATTCTATAGGTCACGATATATTTGCTTTCATATGGACATGTGATTGATTTGACAAAGCTGACCCTTGTATTTCGTAAGACTTGGATGCTTCTGCATCTAATTTCGATACGGAACTCGACATCATCATATAGATTGCATGGATTGTGTGTCAAAGTTTGCTTAACAAACGACGTAAGAAACGAGACTGTAGATTCTTTAGCTGACGATATATTTGCTCTCATATGGACATGTGATTGATTTGACAAAGCTGACCCTTGTATTTCGTGAGACTTGGATGCTTCTGCATCTAATTTCGATACGGAACTCGATATCATCATATAAATTGCATGGATTGTGTGTCAAAGTTTGCTTAACAAACGACGTAAGAAACGAGACTGTAGATTCTATAGGTCACGATATATTTGCTCTCATATGGACATGTGATTGATTTGACAAAGCTGACCCTTGTATTTCGTAAGACTTGGATGCTTCTGCATCTAATTTCGATACGGAACTCGACATCATCATATAAATTGCATGGATTGTGTGTCAAAGTTTGCTTAACAAACGACGTAAGGAACGAGACTGTAGATTCTATGGGTCACGATATATTTGCTCTCATATGGACATGTGATTGATTTGACAAAGCTGACCCTTGTATTTCGTAAGACTTGGATGCTTCTGCATCTAATTTCGATACGGAACTCGACATCATCATATAAATTGCATGGATTGTGTGTCAAAGTTTGCTTAACAAACGACGTAAGGAACGAGACTGTAGATTCTATAGGTCACGATATATTTGCTCTCATATGGACATGTGATTGATTTGACAAAGCTGACCCTTGTATTTCGTAAGACTTGGATGCTTCTGCATCTAATTTCGAAACGGAACTCGATATCATCATATAAATTGCATGGATTGTGTGTCAAAGTTTGCTTAACAAACGACGTAAGAAACGAGACTGTAGATTCTATAGGTCACGATATATTTGCTCTCATATGGACATGTGATTGATTTGACAAAGCTGACACTTGTATTTCGTGAGACTTGGATGCTTCTGCATCTAATTTCGATACGGAACTCGACATCATCATATAAATTGCATGGATTGTGTGTCAAAGTTTGCTTAACAAACGACGTAAGGAACGAGACTGTAGATTCTATAGGTCACGATATATTTGCTCTCATATGGACATGTGATTGATTTGACAAAGCTGACCCTTGTATTTCGTAAGACTTGGATGCTTCTGCATCTAATTTCGATACGGAACTCGATATCATCATATAAATTGCATGGATTGTGTGTCAAAGTTTGCTTAACAAACGTCGTAAGAAACGAGACTGTAGATTCTATAGGTCACGATATATTTGCTCTCATATGGACATGTGTTTGATTTGACAAAGCTGACCCTTGTATTTCGTAAGACTTGGATGCTTCTGCATCTATCTTCGAAACGGAACTCGACATCATCATATAAAATGCATGGATTGTGTGTCAAAGTTTGCTTAACAAACGACATAAGGAACGAGACTGTAGATTCTATAGGTCACGATATATTTGCTCTCATATGAACATGTGATTGATTTGACAAAGCTGACCCTTGTATTTCGTAAGATTTGGATGCTTCTGCATCTAATTTCGATACGGAACTCGATATCATCATATAAATTGCATGGATTGTGTGTCTAAGTTTGCTTAACAAACGTCGTCAGAAACGAGACTGTAGATATTATAGGTCACGATATATTTGCTCTCATATAGACATGTGATTGATTTGACAAAGCTGACCCTTGTATTTCGTAAGACTTGAATGCTTCTGCATCTAATTTCGATACGGAACACGATATCATCATATAAATTGCATGGATTGTGTGTCAAAGTTTGCTTAACAAACGACGTAAGAAACGAGACTGTAGATTCTATAGGTCACGATATATTTGCTCTCATATGGACATGTGATTGATTTGACAAAGCTGACACTTGTATTTCTTGAGACTTGGATGCTTCTGCATCTAATTTCGATTCGGAACTCGATATCATCATATAAATTGCATGGATTGTGTGTCAAAGTTTGCTTAACAAACGACGTAAGGAACGAGACTGTAGATTCTATAGGTCACGATATATTTGCTCTCATATGGACATGTGATTGATTTGACAAAGCTGACCCTTGTATTTCGTAAGACTTGGATGCTTCTGCATCTAATTTCAATACGGAACTCGATATCATCATATAAATAGCATCGATTGTGTGTCAAAGTTTGCTTAACAAACGACGTAAGAAACGAGACTGTAGATTCTATAGCTGACGATATATATGCTCTCATATGGACATGTGATTGATTTGACAAAGCTGACCCTTGTATTTCGTGAGACTTGGATGCTTCTGCATCTAATTTCGATACGGAACTCGATATCATCATATAAATTGCATGGATTGTGTGTCAAAGTTTGCTTAACAAACGACGTAAGAAACGAGACTGTAGATTCTATAGGTCACGATATATTTGTTCTCATATGGACATGTGTTTGATTTGACAAAGCTGATCCTTGTATTTCGTAAGACTTGGATGCTTCTGCATCTAATTTCGATACGGAACACGATATCATCATATAAATTGCATGGATTGTGTGTCACAGTTTGCTTAACAAACGTCGTAAGAAACGAGACTGTAGATTCTATAGGTCACGATATATTTGCTCTCATATGGACATGTGATTGATTTGACAAAGCTGACCCTTGTATTTCGTGAGACTTGGATGCTTCTGCATCTAATTTCGATACGGAACTCGACGTCATCATATAAATTGCATGGATTGTGTGTCAAAGTTTGCTTACCAAACGACGTAAGAAACGAGACTGTAGATTCTATAGGTCACGATATATTTGCTTTCATATGGACATGTGATTGATTTGACAAAGCTGACCCTTGTATTTCGTAAGACTTGGATGCTTCTGCATCTAATTTCGATACGGAACTCGATATCATCATATAAATTGCATGGATTGTGTGTCAAAGTTTGCTTACCAAACGACGTAAGAAACGAGACTGTAGATTCTTTAGCTGACGATATATTTGCTCTCATATCGACATGTGTTCGATTTGACAAAGCTGACCCTTGTATTTCGTAAGACTTGGATGCTTCTGCATCTAATTTCGATACGGAACTCGACATCATCATATAAATTGCATGGATTGTGTGTCAAAGTTTGCTTAACAAACGACGTAAGAAACGAGACTGTAGATTCTATAGGTCACGATATATTTGCTCTCATATGGACATGTGATTGATTTGACAAAGCTGACCCTTGTATTTCGTTAGACTTGGATGCTTCTGCATCTAATTTCGATACGGAACTCGATATCATCATATAAATTGCATGAATTGTGTGTCAAAGTTTGCTTAACAAACGACGTAAGAAACGAGACTGTAGATTCTATAGGTCACGATATATTTGCTCTCATATGGACATGTGTTTGATTTGACATGTGTTTGATTTGACAAAGCTGACCCTTGTATTTCGTTAGACTTGGATGCTTCTGCATCTAATTTCGATACGGAACTCGATATCATCATATAAATTGCATGGATTGTGTGTCAAAGTTTGCTTAACAAACGACGTAAGAAACGAGACTGTAGATTCTATAGGTCACGATATATTTGCTCTCATATGGACATGTGATTGATTTGACAAAGCTGACCCTTGTATTTCGTTAGACTTGGATGCTTCTGCATCTAATTTCGATACGGAACTCGATATCATCATATAAATTGCATGGATTGTGTGTCAAAGTTTGCTTAACAAACGACGTAAGAAACGAGACTGTAGATTCTATAGGTCACGATATATTTGCTCTCATATGGACATGTGTTTGATTTGACAAAGCTGACCCTTGTATTTCGTTAGACTTGGATGCTTCTGCATCTAATTTCGATACGGAACTCGATATCATCATATAAATTGCATGGATTGTGTGTCAAAGTTTGCTTAACAAACGACGTAAGAATCGAGACTGTAGATTCTATAGGTCACGATATATTTGCTCTCATATGGACATGTGTTTGATTTGACAAAGCTGACCCTTGTATTTCGTAAGCCTTGGATGCTTCTGCATCTAATTTCGATACGGAACTCGACATCATCATATAAATTGCATGGATTGTGTGTCAAAGTTTGCTTAACAAACGACGTAAGGAACGAGACTGTAGATTCTATAGGTCACGATATATTTGCTCTCATATGGACATGTGATTGATTTGACAATGCTGACCCTTGTATTTCGGGAGACTTGGATGCTTCTGCATCTAATTTCGATACGGAACTCGACATCATCATATAAATTGCATGGATTGTGTGTCAAAGTTTGCTTACCAAACGACGTAAGAAACGAGACTGTAGATTCTATAGGTGACGATATATTTGCTCTCATATGGACATGTGATTGATTTAATAAAGCTGATCCTTGTATTTCGGGAGACTTGGATGCTTCTGCATCTAATTTCGATACGGAACTCGATATCATCATATAAATTGCATGGATTGTGTGTCAAAGTTTGCTTAACAAACGACGTAAGAAACGAGACTGTAGAATCTTTAGCTGACGATATATTTGCTCTCATATGGACATGTGATTGATTTGACAAAGCTGACCCTTGTATTTCGTAAGACTTGGATGCTTCTGCATCTAATTTCGATACGGAACTCGATATCATCATATAAATTGCATGGATTGTGTGTCAAAGTTTGCTTAACAAACGACGTAAGAAACGAGACTGTAGATTCTATAGGTCACGATATATTTGCTCTCATATGGACATGTGATTGATTTGATAAAGCTGACCCTTGTATTTCGTAAGACTTGGATGCTTCTGCATCTAATTTCGATACGGAACTCGACATCATCATATAAATTGCATGGATTGTGTGTCAAAGTTTGCTTAACAAACGTCGTAAGAAACGAGACTGTAGATTCTATAGGTGACGATATATTTGCTCTCATATGGACATGTGATTGATTTGATAAAGCTGACCCTTGTATTTCGGGAGACTTGGATGCTTCTGCATCTAATTTCGATACGGAACTCGATATCATCATATAAATTGCATGGATTGTGTGTCAAAGTTTGCTTAACAAACGACGTAAGAAACGAGACTGTAGATTCAATAGGTCACGATATATTTGCTCTCATATGGACATGTGATTGATTTGACAAAGCTGACCCTTGTATTTCGTAAGACTTGGATGCTTCTGCATCTAATTTCGATACGGAACTCGATATCATCATATAAATTGCATGGATTGTGTGTCAAAGTTTGCTTAACAAACGTCGTAAGAAACGAGACTGTAGATTCTATAGGTCACGATATATTTGCTCTCATATGGACATGTGATTGATTTGACAAAGCTGACCCTTGTATTTCGTGAGACTTGGATGCTTCTGCATCTAATTACGATACGGAACTCAATATCATCATATAAATTGCATGGATTGTGTGTCAAAGTTTGCTTACCAAACGACGTAAGAAACGAGACTGTAGATTCTTTAGCTGACGATATATTTGCTCTCATATGGACATGTGATTGATTTGACAAAGCTGACCCTTGTATTTCGTAAGACTTGTATGCTTCTGCATCTAATTTCGATACGGAACTCGATATCGTCATATAAATTGCATGGATTGTGTGTCAAAGTTTGCTTACCAAACGACGTAAGAAACGAGACTGTAGATTCTTTAGCTGACGATATATTTGCTCTCATATGGACATGTGATTGATTTGACAAAGCTGACCCTTGTATTTCGTAAGACTTGGATGCTTCTGCATCTAATTTCGATACGGAACTCGATATCATCATATAAATTGCATGGATTGTGTGTCACAGTTTGCTTAACAAACGTCGTAAGAAACGAGACTGTAGATTCTATAGGTCACGATATATTTGCTCTCATATGGACATGTGATTGATTTGACAAAGCTGACCCTTGTATTTCGTGAGACTTGGATGCTTCTGCATCTAATTTCGATACGGAACTCGACGTCATCATATAAATTGCATGGATTGTGTGTCAAAGTTTGCTTACCAAACGACGTAAGAAACGAGACTGTAGATTCTATAGGTCACGATATATTTGCTCTCATATGGACATGTGATTGATTTGACAAAGCTGACCCTTGTATTTCGTAAGACTTGGATGCTTCTGCATCTAATTTCGATACGGAACTCGATATCATCATATAAATTGCATGGATTGTGTGTCAAAGTTTGCTTACCAAACGACGTAAGAAACGAGACTGTAGATTCTTTAGCTGACGATATATTTGCTCTCATATGGACATGTGTTCGATTTGACAAAGCTGACCCTTGTATTTCGTAAGACTTGGATGCTTCTGCATCTAATTTCGATACGGAACTCGACATCATCATATAAATTGCATGGATTGTGTGTCAAAGTTTGCTTAACAAACGACGTAAGAAACGAGACTGTAGATTCTATAGGTCACGATATATTTGCTCTCATATGGACATGTGATTGATTTGACAAAGCTGACCCTTGTATTTCGTTAGACTTGGATGCTTCTGCATCTAATTTCGATACGGAACTCGATATCATCATATAAATTGCATGGATTGTGTGTCAAAGTTTGCTTAACAAACGACGTAAGAAACGAGACTGTAGATTCTATAGGTCACGATATATTTGCTCTCATATGGACATGTGTTTGATTTGACAAAGCTGACCCTTGTATTTCGTTAGACTTGGATGCTTCTGCATCTAATTTCGATACGGAACTCGATATCATCATATAAATTGCATGGATTGTGTGTCAAAGTTTGCTTAACAAACGACGTAAGAAACGAGACTGTAGATTCTATAGGTCACGATATATTTGCTCTCATATGGACATGTGATTGATTTGACAAGGCTGACCCTTGTATTTCGTTAGACTTGGATGCTTCTGCATCTAATTTCGATACGGAACTCGATATCATCATATAAATTGCATGGATTGTGTGTCAAAGTTTGCTTAACAAACGACGTAAGAAACGAGACTGTAGATTCTATAGGTCACGATATATTTGCTCTCATATGGACATGTGTTTGATTTGACAAAGCTGACCCTTGTATTTCGTTAGACTTGGATGCTTCTGCATCTAATTTCGATACGGAACTCGATATCATCATATAAATTGCATGGATTGTGTGTCAAAGTTTGCTTAACAAACGACGTAAGAAACGAGACTGTAGATTCTATAGGTCACGATATATTTGCTCTCATATGGACATGTGTTTGATTTGACAAAGCTGACCCTTGTATTTCGTAAGCCTTGGATGCTTCTGTATCTAATTTCGATACGGAACTCGACATCATCATATAAATTGCATGGATTGTGTGTCAAAGTTTGCTTAACAAACGACGTAAGAAACGAGACTGTAGATTCTTTAGCTGACGATATATTTGCTCTCATATGGACATGTGATTGATTTGACAAAGCTGACCCTTGTATTTCGTGAGACTTGGATGCTTCTGCATCTAATTTCGATACGGAACTCAATATCATCATATAAATTGCATGGATTGTGTGTCAAAGTTTGCTTACCAAACGACGTAAGAAACGAGACTGTAGATTCTTTAGCTGACGATATATTTGCTCTCATATGGACATGTGATTGATTTTTCAAAGCTGACCCTTGTATTTCGTAAGACTTGGATGCTTCTGCATCTAATTTCGATACGGAACTCGATATCGTCATATAAATTGCATGGATTGTGTGTCAAAGTTTGCTTACCAAACGACGTAAGAAACGAGACTGTAGATTCTATAGGTCACGATATATTTGCTCTCATATGGACATGTGATTGATTTGACAAAGCTGACCCTTGCATTTCGGGAGACTTGGATGCTTCTGCATCTAATTTCGATACGGAACTCGATATCATCATATAAATTGCATGGATTGTGTGTCAAAGTTTGCTTAACAAACGACGTAAGAAACGAGACTGTAGATTCTTTAGCTGACGATATATTTGCTCTCATATGGACATGTGATTGATTTGACAAAGCTGACCCTTGTATTTCGTGAGACTTGGATGCTTCTGCATCTATCTTCGAATCGGAACTCGATATCATCATATAAATTGCATGGATTGTGTGTCAAAGTTTGCTTACCAAACGACGTAAGAAACGAGACTGTAGATTCTATAGGTCACGATATATTTGCTCTCATATGGACATGTGATTGATTTGACAAAGCTGACCATTGTATTTCGTGAGACTTGGATGCTTCTGCATCTAATTTCGATACGGAACACGATATCATCATATAAATTGCATGGATTGTGTGTCAAAGTTTGCTTACCAAACGACGTAAGAAACGAGACTGTAGATTCTATAGGTCACGATATATTTGCTCTCGTATGGACATGTGATTGATTTGACAAAGCTGACCCTTGTATTTCGTAAGACTTGGATGCTTCTGCATCAAATTTCGATACGGAACACGATATCATCATATAAATTGCATGGATTGTGTGTCAAAGTTTGCTTAACAAACGACGTAAGAAACGAGACTGTAGATTCTTTAGCTGACGATATATTTGCTCTCATATGGACATGTGATTGATTTGACAAAGCTGACCCTTGTATTTCGTGAGACTTGGATGCTTCTGCATCTAATTTCGATACGGAACTCGATATCATCATATAAATTGCATGGATTGTGTGTCAAAGTTTGCTTAACAAACGACGTAAGGAACGAGACTGTAGATTCTATAGGTCACGATATATTTGCTCTCATATGGACATGTGATTGATTTGACAAAGCTGACCCTTGTATTTCGGGAGACTTGGATGCTTCTGCATCTAATTTCGATACGGAACTCGACATCATCATATAAATTGCATGGATTGTGTGTCAAAGTTTGCTTAACAAACGACGTAAGAAACGAGACTGTAGATTCTATAGGTCACTATATATTTACTCTCATATGGACATGTGATTGATTTGACGAAGCTGACCCTTGTATTTCGTGAGACTTGGATGCTTCTGCATCTAATTTCGATACGGAACTCGATATCATCATATAAATTGCATGGATTGTGTGTCAAAGTTTGCTTTACAAACGACGTAAGAAACGATACTGTAGATTCTATAGGTCACGATATATTTGCTCTCATATGGACATGTGATTGATTTGACAAAGCTGACCCTTGTATTTCGTGAGACTTGGATGCTTCTGCATCTAATTTCGATACGGAACTCGATATCATCATATAAATTGCATGGATTGTGTGTCAAAGTTTGCTTAACAAACGACGTAAGAAACGAGACTGTAGATTATTTAGCTGACGATATATTTGCTCTCATATGGACATGTGATTGATTTGACAATGCTGACCCTTGTATTTCGGGAGACTTGGATGCTTCTGCATCTAATTTCGATACGGAACTCGACATCATCATATAAATTGCATGGATTGTGTGTCAAAGTTTGCTTAACAAACGACGTAAGAAACGAGACTGTAGATTCTATAGCTGACGATATATTTGCTCTCATATGGACATGTGATTGATTTGACAAAGCTGACCCTTGTTTTTCGTGAGACTTGGATGCTTCTGCATCTAATTTCGATACGGAACTCGATATCATCATATAAATTGCATGGATTGTGTGTCAAAGTTTGCTTAACAAACGACGTAAGAAACGAGACTGTAGATTCTATAGGTCACGATATACTTGCTCTCATATGGACATGTGATTGATTTGACAAAGCTGACCCTTGTATTTCGTGAGACTTGGATGCTTCTGCATCTAATTTCGATACGGAACTCGACATCATCATATAAATTGCATGGATTGTGTGTCAAAGTTTGCTTAACAAACGACGTAAGAAACGAGACTGTAGATTCTTTAGCTGACGACATATTTGCTCTCATATGGACATGTGATTGATTTGACAAAGCTGACCCTTGTATTTCGTAAGACTTGGATGCTTCTGCATCTAATTTCGATACGGAACTCGATATCATCATATAAATTGCATGGATTGTGTGTCACAGTTTGCTTAACAAACGTCGTAAGAAACGAGACTGTAGATTCTATAGGTCACGATATATTTGCTCTCATATGGACATGTGATTGATTTGACAAAGCTGACCCTTGTATTTCGTGAGACTTGGATGCTTCTGCATCTAATTTCGATACGGAACTCGACGTCATCATATAAATTGCATGGATTGTGTGTCAAAGTTTGCTTACCAAACGACGTAAGAAACGAGACTGTAGATTCTATAGGTCACGATATATTTGCTCTCATATGGACATGTGATTGATTTGACAAAGCTGACCCTTGTATTTCGTAAGACTTGGATGCTTCTGCATCTAATTTCGATACGGAACTCGATATCATCATATAAATTGTATGGATTGTGTGTCAAAGTTTGCTTACCAAACGACGTAAGAAACGAGACTGTAGATTCTTTAGCTGACGATATATTTGCTCTCATATGGACATGTGTTCGATTTGACAAAGCTGACCCTTGTATTTTGTAAGACTTGGATGCTTCTGCATCTAATTTCGATACGGAACTCGACATCATCATATAAATTGCATGGATTGTGTGTCAAAGTTTGCTTAACAAACGACGTAAGAAACGAGACTGTAGATTCTATAGGTCACGATATATTTGCTCTCATATGGACATGTGATTGATTTGACAAAGCTGACCCTTGTATTTCGTTAGACTTGGATGCTTCTGCATCTAATTTCGATACGGAACTCGATATCATCATATAAATTGCATGGATTGTGTGTCAAAGTTTGCTTAACAAACGACGTAAGAAACGAGACTGTAGATTCTATAGGTCACGATATATTTGCTCTCATATGGACATGTGTTTGATTTGACAAAGCTGACCCTTGTATTTCGTAAGACTTGGATGCTTCTGCATCTAATTTCGATACGGAACTCGATATCATCATATAAATTGCATGGATTGTGTGTGAAAGTTTGCTTAACAAACGACGTAAGAAACGAGACTGTAGATTCTATAGGTCACGATATATTTGCTCTCATATGGACATGTGATTGATTTGACAAAGCTGACCCTTGTATTTCGTTAGACTTGGATGCTTCTGCATCTAATTTCGATACGGAACTCGATATCATCATATAAATTGCATGGATTGTGTGTCAAAGTTTGCTTAACAAACGACGTAAGAAACGAGACTGTAGATTCTATAGGTCACGATATATTTGCTCTCATATGGACATGTGTTTGATTTGACAAAGCTGACCCTTGTATTTCGTTAGACTTGGATGCTTCTGCATCTAATTTCGATACGGAACTCGATATCATCATATAAATTGCATGGATTGTGTGTCAAAGTTTGCTTAACAAACGACGTAAGAAACGAGACTGTAGATTCTATAGGTCACGATATATTTGCTCTCATATGGACATGTGATTGATTTGACAAAGCTGACCCTTGTATTTCGTTAGACTTGGATGCTTCTGCATCTAATTTCGATACGGAACTCGATATCATCATATAAATTGCATGGATTGTGTGTCAAAGTTTGCTTAACAAACGACGTAAGAAACGAGACTGTAGATTCTATAGGTCACGATATATTTGCTCTCATATGGACATGTGTTTGATTTGACAAAGCTGACCCTTGTATTTCGTTAGACTTGGATGCTTCTGCATCTAATTTCGATACGGAACTCGATATCATCATATAAATTGCATGGATTGTGTGTCAAAGTTTGCTTAACAAACGACGTAAGAAACGAGACTGTAGATTCTATAGGTCACGATATATTTGCTCTCATATGGACATGTGTTTGATTTGACAAAGCTGACCCTTGTATTTCGGGAGACTTGGATGCTTCTGCATCTAATTTCGATACGGAACTCGACATCATCATATAAATTGCATGGATTGTGTGTCAAAGTTTGCTTACCAAACGACGTAAGAAACGAGACTGTAGATTCTATAGGTGACGATATATTTGCTCTCATATGGACATGTGATTGATTTGATAAAGCTGACCCTTGTATTTCGGGAGACTTGGATGCTTCTGCATCTAATTTCGATACGGAACTCGATATCATCATATAAATTGCATGTATTGTGTGTCAAAGTTTGTTTAACAAACGACGTAAGAAACGAGACTGTAGAATCTTTAGCTGACGATATATTTGCTCTCATATGGACATGTGATTGATTTGACAAAGCTGACCCTTGTATTTCGTAAGACTTGGATGCTTCTGCATCTAATTTCGATACGGAACTCGATATCATCATATAAATTGCATGGACTGTGTGTCAAAGTTTGCTTAACAAACGACGTAAGAAACGAGACTGTAGATTCTATAGGTCACGATATATTTGCTCTCATATGGACATGTGATTGATTTGATAAAGCTGACCCTTGTATTTCGTAAGACTTGGATGCTTCTGCATCTAATTTCGATACGGAACTCGACATCATCATATAAATTGCATGGATTGTGTGTCAAAGTTTGCTTAACAAACGTCGTAAGAAACGAGACTGTAGATTCTATAGGTGACGATATATTTGCTCTCATATGGACATGTGATTGATTTGATAAAGCTGACCCTTGTATTTCGGGAGACTTGGATGCTTCTGCATCTAATTTCGGTACGGAACTCGATATCATCATATAAATTGCATGGATTGTCTGTCAAAGTTTGCTTAACAAACGACGTAAGAAACGAGACTGTAGATTCAATAGGTCACGATATATTTGCTCTCATATGGACATGTGATTGATTTGACAAAGCTGACCCTTGTATTTCGTAAGACTTGGATGCTTCTGCATCTAATTTCGATACGGAACTCGATATCATCATATAAATTGCATGGATTGTGTGTCAAAGTTTGCTTAACAAACGTCGTAAGAAACGAGACTGTAGATTCTATAGGTCACGATATATTTGCTCTCATATGGACATGTGATTGATTTGACAAAGCTGACCCTTGTATTTCGTGAGACTTGGATGCTTCTGCATCTAATTTCGATACGGAACTCAATATCATCATATAAATTGCATGGATTGTGTGTCAAAGTTTGCTTACCAAACGACGTAAGAAACGAGACTGTAGATTCTTTAGCTGACGATATATTTGCTCTCATATGGACATGTGATTGATTTGACAAAGCTGACCCTTGTATTTCGTAAGACTTGGATGCTTCTGCATCTAATTTCGATACGGAACTCGATATCGTCATATAAATTGCATGGATTGTGTGTCAAAGTTTGCTTACCAAACGACGTAAGAAACGAGACTGTAGATTCTATAGGTCACGATATATTTGCTCTCATATGGACATGTGATTGATTTGACAAAGCTGACCCTTGTATTTCGTAAGACTTGGATGCTTCTGCATCTAATTTCGATACGGAACACGATATCATCATATAAATTGCATGGATTGTGTGTCAAAGTTTGCTTAACAAACGACGTAAGAAACGAGACTGTAGATTCTTTAGCTGACGATATATTTGCTCTCATATGGACATGTGATTGATTTGACAAAGCTGACCCTTGTATTTCGTGAGACTTGGATGCTTCTGCATCTAATTTCGATACGGAACTCGATATCATCATATAAATTGCATTGATTGTGTGTCAAAGTTTGCTTAACAAACGACGTAAGGAACGAGACTGTAGATTCTATAGGTCACGATATATTTGCTCTCATATGGACATGTGATTGATTTGACAAAGCTGACCCTTGTATTTCGTGAGACTTGGATGCTTCTGCATCTAATTTCGATACGGAACTCGACATCATCATATAAATTGCATGGATTGTGTGTCAAAGTTTGCTTAACAAACGACGTAAGAAACGAGACTGTAGATTCTATAGGTCACGATATATTTACTCTCATATGGACATGTGATTGATTTGACAAAGTTGACCCTTGTATTTCGTGAGACTTGGATGCTTCTGCATCTAATTTCGATACGGAACTCGATATCATCATATAAATTGCATGGATTGTGTGTCAAAGTTTGCTTAACAAACGACGTAAGAAACGAGACTGTAGATTCTATAGGTCACGATATATTTGCTCTCATATGGACATGTGATTGATTTGACAAAGCTGACCCTTGTATTTCGTGAGACTTGGATGCTTCTGCATCTAATTTCGATACGGAACTCGATATCATCATATAAATTGCGTGGATTGTGTGTCAAAGTTTGCTTAACAAACGACGTAAGAAACGAGACTGTAGATTCTATAGCTGACGATATATTTGCTCTCATATGGACATGTGATTGATTTGACAAAGCTGACCCTTGTATTTCGTAAGACTTGGATGCTTCTGCATCTATCTTCGATACGGAACTCGATATCATCATATAAATTGCATGGATTGTGTGTCAAAGTTTGCTTAACAAACGACGTAAGAAACGAGACTGTAGATTCTATAGGTCACGATATATTTGCTCTCATATGGACATGTGATTGATTTGACAAAGCTGACCCTTGTATTTCGTGAGACTTGGATGCTTCTGCATCTAATTTCGATACGGAACTCGATATCATCATATAAATTGCATGGATTGTGTGTCAAAGTTTGCTTTACAAACGACGTAAGAAACGAGACTGTAGATTCTATAGGTCACGATATATTTGCTCTCATATGGACATGTGATTGATTTGACAAAGCTGACCCTTGTATTTCGTGAGACTTGGATGCTTCTGCATCTAATTTCGATACGGAACTCGATATCATCATATAAATTGCATGGATTGTGTGTCAAAGTTTGCTTAACAAACGACGTAAGAAACGAGACTGTAGATTATTTAGCTGACGATATATTTGCTCTCATATGGACATGTGATTGATTTGACAATGCTGACCCTTGTATTTCGGGAGACTTGGATGCTTCTGCATCTAATTTCGATACGGAACTCGACATCATCATATAAATTGCATGGATTGTGTGTCAAAGTTTGCTTAACACACGACGTAAGAAACGAGACTGTAGATTCTATAGCTGACGATATATTTGCTCTCATATGGACATGTGATTGATTTGACAAAGCTGACCCTTGTTTTTCGTGAGACTTGGATGCTTCTGCATCTAATTTCGATACGGAACTCGATATCATCATATAAATTGCATGGATTGTGTGTCAAAGTTTGCTTAACAAACGACGTAAGAAACGAGACTGTAGATTCTATAGGTCACGATATACTTGCTCTCATATGGACATGTGATTGATTTGACAAAGCTGACCCTTGTATTTCGTGAGACTTGGATGCTTCTGCATCTAATTTCGATACGGAACTCGACATCATCATATAAATTGCATGGATTGTGTGTCAAAGTTTGCTTAACAAACGACGTAAGAAACGAGACTGTAGATTCTTTAGCTGACGACATATTTGCTCTCATATGGACATGTGATTGATTTGACAAAGCTGACCCTTGTATTTCGTAAGACTTGGATGCTTCTGCATCTAATTTCGATACGGAACACGATATCATCATATAAATTGCATGGATTGTGTGTCAAAGTTTGCTTAACAAACGACGTAAGAAACGAGACTGTAGATTCTATAGGTCACGATATATTTGCTCTCATATGGACATGTGATTGATTTGACAAAGCTGACGCTTGTATTTCGTAAGACTTGGATGCTTCTGCATCTAATTTCGATACGGAACTCGACATCATCTTATAAATTGCATGGATTGTGTGTCAAAGTTTGCTTAACAAACGACGTAAGAAACGAGACTGTAGATTCTATAGGTCACGATATATTTGCTCTCATATGGACATGTGTTTGATTTGACAAAGCTGACCCTTGTATTTCGTGAGACTTGGATGCTTCTGCATCTAATTTCGATACGGAACTCGATATCATCATATAAATTGCATGGATTGTGTGTCAAAGTTTGCTTAACAAACGACGTAAGAAACGAGACTGTAGATTCTATAGGTCACGATATATTTGCTCTCATATGGACATGTGTTTGATTTGACAAAGCTGACCCTTGTTTTTCGTGAGACTTGATGCTTCTGCATCTAATTTCGATACGGAACTCGATATCATCATATAAATTGCATGGATTGTGTGTCAAAGTTTGCTTAACAAACGACGTAAGAAACGAGACTGTAGATTCTATAGGTCACGATATATTTGCTCTCATATGGACATGTGATTGATTTGACAAAGCTGACCCTTGTATTTCGTAAGACTTGGATGCTTCTGCATCTATCTTCGAAACGGAACTCGATATCATCATATAAAT
Organism: Musca autumnalis; assembly: GCF_047663935.1. Classification (NCBI taxonomy): domain Eukaryota; kingdom Metazoa; phylum Arthropoda; class Insecta; order Diptera; family Muscidae; genus Musca; species Musca autumnalis. The sequence goes on from NW_027411838.1 coordinate 63,853, forward strand.
TGCATGGATTGTGTGTCAAAGTTTGCTTACCAAACGACGTAAGAAACGAGACTGTAGATTCTATAGGTCACGATATATTTGCTCTCATATGGACATGTGATTGATTTGACAAAGCTGACCCTTGTATTTCGTGAGACTTGGATGCTTCTGCATCTAATTTCGATACGGAACACGGTATCATCATATAAATTGCATGGATTGTGTGTCAAAGTTTGCTTAACAAACGACGTAAGAAACGAGACTGTAGATTCTATAGGTCACGATATATTGATTTGACAAAGCTGACCCTTGTATTTCGGGAGACTTGGATGCTTCTGCATCTAATTTCGATACGGAACTCGATATCATCATATAAATTGCATGGATTGTGTGTCAAAGTTTGCTTACCAAACGACGTAAGAAACGAGACTGTAGATTCTATAGGTCACGATATATTTGCTCTCATATGGACATGTGATTGATTTGACAATGCTGACCCTTGTATTTCGTGAGACTTGGATGCTTCTGCATCTAATTTCGATACGGAACACGATATCATCATATAAATTGCATGGATTGTGTGTCAAAGTTTGCTTAACAAACGACGTAAAAAACGAGACTGTAGATTCTATAGGTCACGATATATTTGCTCTCATATGGACATGTGTTTGATTTGACAAAGCTGGCCCTTGTATTTCGTGAGACTTGGATGCTTCTGCATCTAATTTCGATACGGAACTCGACATCATCATATAAATTGCATGGATTGTGTGTCAAAGTTTGCTTAACAAACGACGTAAGAAACGAGACTGTAGATTCTTTAGCTGACGATATATTTGCTCTCATATGGACATGTGATTGATTTGACAACGCTGACCCTTGTATTTCGTTAGACTTGGATGCTTCTGCATCTAATTTCGATACGGAACACGATATCATCATATAAATTGCATGGATTGTGTGTCAAAGTTTGCTTAACAAACGACGTAAGAAACGAGACTGTAGATTCTATAGGTCACGATATATTTGCTCTCATATGGACATGTGTTTGATTTGACAAAGCTGACCCTTGTATTTCGTAAGACTTGGATGCTTCTGCATCTAATTTCGATACGGAACTCGACATCATCTTATAAATTGCATGGATTGTGTGTCAAAGTTTGCTTAACAAACGACGTAAGAAACGAGACTGTAGATTCTATAGGTCACGATATATTTGCTCTCATATGGACATGTGATTGATTTGACAAAGCTGACCCTTGTATTTCGTGAGACTTGGATGCTTCTGCATCTAATTTCGATACGGAACACGATATCATCATATAAATTGCATGGATTGTGTGTCAAAGTTTGCTTAACAAACGACGTAAGAAACGAGACTGTAGATTCTATAGGTCACGATATATTTACTCTCATATGGACATGTGATTGATTTGACAAAGCTGACCCTTGTATTTCGTGAGATTTGGATGCTTCTGCATCTAATTTCGATACGGAACACGATATCATCATATAAATTGCATGGATTGTGTGTCAAAGTTTGCTTAACAAACGACGTAAGAAACGAGACTGTAGATTCTATAGGTCACGATATATTTGCTCTCATATGGACATGTGATTGATTTGACAAAGCTGACCCTTGTATTTCGTAAGACTTGGATGCTTCTGCATCTAATTTCGATACGGAACTCGATATCATCATATAAATTGCATGGATTGTGTGTCAAAGTTTGCTTAACAAACGACGTAAGAAACGAGACTTTAGACTTTCTTTAGCCTGACGATATATTTGCTCTCATATGGACATGTGATTGATTTGACAAAGCTGACCCTTGTATTTCGTAAGACTTGGATGCTTCTGCATCTAATTTCGATACGGAACTCGATATCATCATATAAATTGCATGGATTGTGTGTCAAAGTTTGCTTAACAAACGACGTAAGAAGCGAGACTGTAAATTCTATAGGTCACGATATATTTGCTCTCATATGGACATGTGATTGATTTGACAAAGCTGACCCTTGTATTTCGTAAGACTTGGATGCTTCTGCATCTAATTTCGATACGGAACTCGATATCATCATATAAATTGCATGGATTGTGTGTCAAAGTTTGCTTAACAAACGACGTAAGAAACGAGACTGTAGATTCTATAGGTCACGATATACTTGCTCTCATATGGACATGTGATTGATTTGACAAAGCTGACCCTTGTATTTCGTGAGACTTGGATGCTTCTGCATCTAATTTCGATACGGAACTCGATATCATCATATAAATTGCATGGATTGTGTGTCAAAGTTTGCTTAACAAACGACGTAAGAAACGAGACTGTAGATTCTATAGGTCACGATATATTTGCTCTCATATGGACATGTGATTGATTTGACAATGCTGACCCTTGTATTTCGGGAGACTTGGATGCTTCTGCATCTAATTTCGATACGGAACTCGACATCATCATATAAATTGCATGGATTGTGTGTCAAAGTTTGCTTAACAAACGACGTAAGAAACGAGACTGTAGATTCTATAGCTGGCGATATATTTGCTCTCATATGGACATGTGATTGATTTGACAAAGCTGACCCTTGTTTTTCGTGAGACTTGGATGCTTCTGCATCTAATTTCGATACGGAACTCGATATCATCATATAAATTGCATGGATTGTGTGTCAAAGTTTGCTTAACAAACGACGTAAGAAACGAGACTGTAGATTCTATAGGTCACGATATACTTGCTCTCATATGGACATGTGATTGATTTGACAAAGCTGACCCTTGTATTTCGTGAGACTTGGATGCTTCTGCATCTAATTTCGATACGGAACTCGACATCATCATATAAATTGCATGGATTGTGTGTCAAAGTTTGCTTAACAAACGACGTAAGAAACGAGACTGTAGATTCTTTAGCTGACGACATATTTGCTCTCATATGGACATGTGATTGATTTGACAAAGCTGACCCTTGTATTTCGTAAGACTTGGATGCTTCTGCATCTAATTTCGATACGGAACACGATATCATCATATAAATTGCATGGATTGTGTGTCAAAGTTTGCTTAACAAACGACGTAAGAAACGAGACTGTAGATTCTATAGGTCACGATATATTTGCTCTCATATGGACATGTGATTGATTTGACAAAGCTGACCCTTGTATTTCGTAAGACTTGGATGCTTCTGCATCTAATTTCGATACGGAACTCGACATCATCTTATAAATTGCATGGATTGTGTGTCAAAGTTTGCTTAACAAACGACGTAAGAAACGAGACTGTAGATTCTATAGGTCACGATATATTTGCTCTCATATGGACATGTGTTTGATTTGACAAAGCTGACCCTTGTATTTCGTGAGACTTGGATGCTTCTGCATCTAATTTCGATACGGAACTCGATATCATCATATAAATTGCATGGATTGTGTGTCAAAGTTTGCTTAACAAACGACGTAAGAAACGAGACTGTAGATTCTATAGGTCACGATATATTTGCTCTCATATGGACATGTGTTTGATTTGACAAAGCTGACCCTTGTTTTTCGTGAGACTTGATGTTTCTGCATCTAATTTCGATACGGAACTCGATGTCATCATATAAATTGCATGGATTGTGTGTCAAAGTTTGCTTAACAAACGACGTAAGAAACGAGACTGTAGATTCTATAGGTCACGATATATTTGCTCTCATATGGACATGTGATTGATTTGACAAAGCTGACCCTTGTATTTCGTAAGACTTGGATGCTTCTGCATCTATCTTCGAAACGGAACTCGATATCATCATATAAATTGCATGGATTGAGTGTCAAAGTTTGCTTACCAAACGACGTAAGAAACGAGACTGTAGATTCTATAGGTCACGATATATTTGCTCTCATATGGACATGTGATTGATTTGACAAAGCTGACCCTTGTATTTCGTGAGACTTGGATGCTTCTGCATCTAATTTCGATACGGAACACGGTATCATCATATAAATTGCATGGATTGTGTGTCAAAGTTTGCTTAACAAACGACGTAAGAAACGAGACTGTAGATTCTATAGGTCACGATATATTTGCTCTCATATGGACATGTGATTGATTTGACAAAGCTGACCCTTGTATTTCGGGAGACTTGGATGCTTCTGCATCTAATTTCGTTACGGAACTCGATATCATCATATAAATTGCATGGATTGTGTGTCAAAGTTTGCTTACCAAACGACGTAAGAAACGAGACTGTAGATTCTATAGGTCACGATATATTTGCTCTCATATGGACATGTGATTGATTTGACAATGCTGACCCTTGTATTTCGTGAGACTTAGATGCTTCTGCATCTAATTTCGATACGGAACACGATATCATCATATAAATTGCATGGATTGTGTGTCAAAGTTTGCTTAACAAACGACGTAAGAAACGAGACTGTAGATTCTATAGGTCACGATATATTTGCTCTCATATGGACATGTGTTTGATTTGACAAAGCTGGCCCTTGTATTTCGTGAGACTTGGATGCTTCTGCATCTAATTTCGATACGTAACTCGACATCATCATATAAATTGCATGGATTGTGTGTCAAAGTTTGCTTAACAAACGACGTAAGAAACGAGACTGTAGATTCTTTAGCTGACGATATATTTGCTCTCATATGGACATGTGATTGATTTGACAACGCTGACCCTTGTATTTCGTTAGACTTGGATGCTTCTGCATCTAATTTCGATACGGAACACGATATCATCATATAAATTGCATGGATTGTGTGTCAAAGTTTGCTTAACAAACGACGTAAGAAACGAGACTGTAGATTCTATAGGTGACGATATATTTGCTCTCATATGGACATGTGTTTGATTTGACAAAGCTGACCCTTGTATTTCGTAAGACTTGGATGCTTCTGCATCTAATTTCGATACGGAACTCGACATCATCTTATAAATTGCATGGATTGTGTGTCAAAGTTTGCTTAACAAACGACGTAAGAAACGAGACTGTAGATTCTATAGGTCACGATATATTTGCTCTCATATGGACATGTGATTGATTTGACAAAGCTGACCCTTGTATTTCGTGAGACTTGGATGCTTCTGCATCTAATTTCGATACGGAACACGATATCATCATATAAATTGCATGGATTGTGTGTCAAAGTTTGCTTAACAAACGACGTAAGAAACGAGACTGTAGATTCTATAGGTCACGATATATTTACTCTCATATGGACATGTGATTGATTTGACAAAGCTGACCCTTGTATTTCGTGAGATTTGGATGCTTCTGCATCTAATTTCGATACGGAACACGATATCATCATATAAATTGCATGGATTGTGTGTCAAAGTTTGCTTAACAAACGACGTAAGAAACGAGACTGTAGATTCTATAGGTCACGATATATTTTCTCTCATATGGACATGTGATTGATTTGACAAAGCTGACCCTTGTATTTCGTAAGACTTGGATGCTTCTGCATCTAATTTCGATACGGAACTCGATATCATCATGTAAATTGCATGGATTGTGTGTCAAAGTTTGCTTAACAAACGACGTAAGAAACGAGACTTTAGACTTTCTTTAGCCTGACGATATATTTGCTCTCATATGGACATGTGATTGATTTGACAAAGCTGACCCTTGTATTTCGTAAGACTTGGATGCTTCTGCATCTAATTTCGATACGGAACTCGATATCATCATATAAATTGCATGGATTGTGTGTCAAAGTTTGCTTAACAAACGACGTAAGAAACGAGACTGTAAATTCTATAGGTCACGATATATTTGCTCTCATATGGACATGTGATTGATTTGACAAAGTTGACCCTTGTATTTCGTAAGACTTGGATGCTTCTGCATCTAATTTCGATACGGAACTCGATATCATCATATAAATTGCATGGATTGTGTGTCAAAGTTTGCTTAACAAACGACGTAAGAAACGAGACTGTAGATTCTATAGGTCACGATATATTTGCTCTCATATGGACATGTGTTTGATTTGACAAAGCTGACCCTTGTATTTCGTGAGACTTGGATGCTTCTGCATCTAATTTCGATACGGAACTCGATATCATCATATAAATTGCATGGATTGTGTGTCAAAGTTTGCTTACCAAACGACGTAAGAAACGAGACTGTAGATTCTATAGGTCACGATATATTTGCTCTCATATGGGCATGTGATTGATTTGACAAAGCTGACCCTTGTATTTCGTGAGACTTGGATGCTTCTGCATCTAATTTCGATACGGAACACGATATCATCATATAAATTGCATGGATTGTGTGTCAAAGTTTGCTTAACAAACGACGTAAGAAACGAGACTGTAGATTCTATAGGTCACGATATATTTGCTCTCATATGGACATGTGATTGATTTGACAAAGCTGACCCTTGTATTTCGGGAGACTTGGATGCTTCTGCATCTAATTTCGATACGGAACTCGATATCATCATACAAATTGCATGGATTGTGTGTCAAAGTTTGCTTACCAAACGACGTAAGAAACGAGACTGTAGATTCTATAGGTCACGATATATTTGCTCTCATATGGACATGTGTTTGATTTGACAAAGCTGACCCTTGTATTTCGTGAGACTTGGATGCTTCTGCATCTAATTTCGATACGGAACTCGACATCATCATATAAATTGCATGGATTGTGTGTCAAAGTTTGCTTAACAAACGACGTAAGAAACGAGACTGTAGATTCTTTAGCTGACGATATATTTGCTCTCATATGGACATGTGATTGATTTGACAAAGCTGACCCTTGTATTTCGTTACACTTGGATGCTTCTGCATCCAATTTCGATACGGAACACGATATCATCATATAAATTGCATGGATTGTGTGTCAAAGTTTGCTTAACAAACGACGTAAGAAACGAGACTGTAGATTCTATAGGTGACGATATATTTGCTCTCATAGGGACATGTGTTTGATTTGACGAAGCTGACCCTTGTATTTCGGGAGACTTGGATGCTTCTGCATCTAATTTCGATACGGAACTCGATATCAGCATATAAATTGCATGGATTGTGTGTCAAAGTTTGCTTAACAAACGACGTAAGAAACGAGACTGTAGATATTGTAGGTCACGAAATATTTGCTCTCATATGGACATGTGATTGATTTGACAAAGCTGACCCTTGTATTTCGTGAGACTTGGATGCTTCTGCATCTAATTTCGATACGGAACTCGATATCATCATATAAATTGCATGGATTGTGTGTCAAAGTTTGCTTAACAAACGACGTAAGAAACGAGACTGTAGATTCTATAGGTCACGATATATTTGCTCTCATATGGACATGTGATTGATTTGACAAAGCTGACCCTTGTGTTTCGTAAGACTTGGATGCTTCTGCATCTAATTTCGATACGGAACTCGACATCATCATATAAATTGCATGGATTGTGTGTCAAAGTTTGCTTAACAAACGACGTAAGAAACGAGACTGTAGATTCTATAGGTCACGATATATTTGCTCTCATATGGACATGTGTTTGATTAGACAAAGCTGACCCTTGTATTTCGGGAGACTTGGATGCTTCTGCATCTAATTTCGATACGGAACTCGATATCATCATATAAATTGCATGGATTGTGTATCAAAGTTTGCTTAACAAACGACGTAAGAAACGATACTGTAGATTCTATAGGTCACGATATATTTGCTCTCATATGGACATGTGTTTGATTTGACAAAGCTGACCCTTGTTTTTCGTGAGACTTGGATGCTTCTGCATCTAATTTCGATACGGAACTCGATATCATCATATAAATTGCATGGATTGTGTGTCAAAGTTTGCTTAACAAACGACGTAAGAAACGAGACTGTAGATTCTATAGGTCACGATATATTTGCTCTCATATGGACATGTGATTGATTTGACAAAGCTGACCCTTGTATTTCGTAAGACTTGGATGCTTCTGCATCTATCTTCGAAACGGAACTCGATATCATCATACAAATTGCATGGATTGTGTGTCAAAGTTTGCTTACCAAACGACGTAAGAAACGAGACTGTAGATTCTATAGGTCACGATATATTTGCTCTCATATGGACATGTGATTGATTTGACAAAGCTGACCCTTGTATTTCGTGAGACTTGGATGCTTCTGCATCTAATTTCGATACGGAACACGATATCATCATATAAAATGCATGGATTGTGTGTCAAAGTTTGCTTAACAAACGACGTAAGAAACGAGACTGTAGATTCTATAGGTCACGATATATTTGCTCTCATATGGACATGTGATTGATTTGACAAAGCTGACCCTTGTATTTCGGGAGACTTGGATGCTTCTGCATCTAATTTCGATACGGAACTCGATATCATCATATAAATTGCATGGATTGTGTGTCAAAGTTTGCTTACCAAACGACGTAAGAAACGAGACTGTAGATTCTATAGGTCACGATATATTTGCTCTCATATGGACATGTGATTGATTTGACAATGCTGACCCTTGTATTTCGTGAGACTTGGATGCTTCTGCATCTAATTTCGATACGGAACACGATATCACCATATAAATTGCATGGATTGTGTGTCAAAGTTTGCTTAACAAACGACGTAAGAAACGAGACTGTAGATTCTATAGGTCACGATATATTTGCTCTCATATGGACATGTGTTTGATTTGACAATGCTGACCCTTGTATTTCGTGAGACTTGGATGCTTCTGCATCTAATTTCGATACGGAACTCGACATCATCATATAAATTGCATGGATTGTGTGTCAAAGTTTGCTTAACAAACGACGTAAGAAACGAGACTGTAGATTCTTTAGCTGACGATATATTTGCTCTCATATGGACATGTGATTGATTTGACAAAGCTGACCCTTGTATTTCGTTAGACTTGGATGCTTCTGCATCTAATTTCGATACGGAACACGATATCATCATACAAATTGCATGGATTGTGTGTCAAAGTTTGCTTAACAAACGACGTAAGAAACGAGACTGTAGATTCTATAGGTGACGATATATTTGCTCTCATATGGACATGTGTTTGATTTGACAAAGCTGACCCTTGTATTTCGTGAGACTTGGATGCTTCTGCATCTAATTTCGATACGGAACTCGATATCATCATATAAATTGCATGGATTGTGTGTCAAAGTTTGCTTAACAAACGACGTAAGAAACGAGACTGTAGATATTGTAGGTCACGATATATTTGCTCTCATATGGACATGTGATTGATTTGACAAAGCTGACCCTTGTATTTCGTGAGACTTGGATGCTTCTGCAACTAATTTCGATACGGAACTCGATATCATCATATAAATTGCATGGATTGTGTGTCAAAGTTTGCTTAACAAACGACGTAAGAAACGAGACTGTAGATTCTATAGGTCACGATATATTTGCTCTCATATGGACATGTGATTGATTTGACAAAGCTGACCCTTGTATTTCGTAAGACTTGGATGCTTCTGCATCTAATTTCGATACGGAACACGATATCATCATATAAATTGCATGGATTGTGTGTCAAAGTTTGCTTAACAAACGACGTAAGAAACGAGACTGTAGATTCTATAGGTCACGATATATTTACTCTCATATGGACATGTGATTGATTTGACAAAGCTGACCCTTGTATTTCGTGAGATTTGGATGCTTCTGCATCTAATTTCGATACGGAACACGATATCATCATATAAATTGCATGGATTGTGTGTCAAAGTTTGCTTAACAAACGACGTAAGAAACGAGACTGTAGATTCTATAGGTCACGATATATTTTCTCTCATATGGACATGTGATTGATTTGACAAAGCTGACCCTTGTATTTCGTAAGACTTGGATGCTTCTGCATCTAATTTCGATACGGAACTCGATATCATCATATAAATTGCATGGATTGTGTGTCAAAGTTTGCTTAACAAACGACGTAAGAAACGAGACTTTAGACTTTCTTTAGCCTGACGATATATTTGCTCTCATATGGACATGTGATTGATTTGACAAAGCTGACCCTTGTATTTCGTAAGACTTGGATGCTTCTGCATCTAATTTCGATACGGAACTCGATATCATCATATAAATTGCATGGATTGTGTGTCAAAGTTTGCTTAACAAACGACGTAAGAAACGAGACTGTAAATTCTATAGGTCACGATATATTTGCTCTCATATGGACATGTGATTGATTTGACAAAGCTGACCCTTGTATTTCGTAAGACTTGGATGCTTCTGCATCTAATTTCGATACGGAACTCGATATCATCATATAAATTGCATGGATTGTGTGTCAAAGTTTGCTTAACAAACGACGTAAGAAACGAGACTGTAGATTCTATAGGTCACGATATATTTGCTCTCATATGGACATGTGTTTGATTTGACAAAGCTGACCCTTGTATTTCGTGAGACTTGGATGCTTCTGCATCTAATTTCGATACGGAACTCGATATCATCATATAAATTGCATGGATTGTGTGTCAAAGTTTGCTTACCAAACGACGTAAGAAACGAGACTGTAGATTCTATAGGTCACGATATATTTGCTCTCATATGGGCATGTGATTGATTTGACAAAGCTGACCCTTGTATTTCGTGAGACTTGGATGCTTCTGCATCTAATTTCGATACGGAACACGATATCATCATATAAATTGCATGGATTGTGTGTCAAAGTTTGCTTAACAAACGACGTAAGAAACGAGACTGTAGATTCTATAGGTCACGATATATTTGCTCTCATATGGACATGTGATTGATTTGACAAAGCTGACCCTTGTATTTCGGGAGACTTGGATGCTTCTGCATCTAATTTCGATACGGAACTCGATATCATCATACAAATTGCATGGATTGTGTGTCAAAGTTTGCTTACCAAACGACGTAAGAAACGAGACTGTAGATTCTATAGGTCACGATATATTTGCTCTCATATGGACATGTGATTGATTTGACAATGCTGACCCTTGTATTTCGTGAGACTTGGATGCTTCTGCATCTAATTTCGATACGGAACACGATATCACCATATAAATTGCATGGATTGTGTGTCAAAGTTTGCTTAACAAACGACGTAAGAAACGAGACTGTAGATTCTATAGGTCACGATATATTTGCTCTCATATGGACATGTGTTTGATTTGACAAAGCTGACCCTTGTATTTCGTGAGACTTGGATGTTTCTGCATCTAATTTCGATACGGAACTCGACATCATCATATAAATTGCATGGATTGTGTGTCAAAGTTTGCTTAACAAACGACGTAAGAAACGAGACTGTAGATTCTTTAGCTGACGATATATTTGCTCTCATATGGACATGTGATTGATTTGACAAAGCTGACCCTTGTATTTCGTTAGACTTGGATGCTTCTGCATCCAATTTCGATACGGAACACGATATCATCATATAAATTGCATGGATTGTGTGTCAAAGTTTGCTTAACAAACGACGTAAGAAACGAGACTGTAGATTCTATAGGTGACGATATATTTGCTCTCATATGGACATGTGTTTGATTTGACGAAGCTGACCCTTGTATTTCGGGAGACTTGGATGCTTCTGCATCTAATTTCGATACGGAACTCGATATCAGCATATAAATTGCATGGATTGTGTGTCAAAGTTTGCTTAACCAACGACGTAAGAAACGAGACTGTAGATATTGTAGGTCACGAAATATTTGCTCTCATATGGACATGTGATTGATTTGACAAAGCTGACCCTTGTATTTCGTGAGACTTGGATGCTTCTGCATCTAATTTCGATACGGAACTCGATATCATCATATAAATTGCATGGATTGTGTGTCAAAGTTTGCTTAACAAACGACGTAAGAAACGAGACTGTAGATTCTATAGGTCACGATATATTTGCTCTCATATGGACATGTGATTGATTTGACAAAGCTGACCCTTGTATTTCGTAAGACTTGGATGCTTCTGCATCTAATTTCGATACGGAACTCGACATCATCATATAAATTGCATGGATTGTGTGTCAAAGTTTGCTTAACAAACGACGTAAGAAACGAGACTGTAGATTCTATAGGTGACGATATATTTGCTCTCATATGGACATGTGTTTGATTTGACAAAGCTGACCCTTGTATTTCGTGAGACTTGGATGCTTCTGCATCTAATTTCGATACGGAACTCGATATCATCATATAAATTGCATGGATTGTGTGTCAAAGTTTGCTTAACAAACGACGTAAGAAACGAGACTGTAGATATTGTAGGTCACGATATATTTGCTCTCATATGGACATGTGATTGATTTGACAAAGCTGACCCTTGTATTTCGTGAGACTTGGATGCTTCTGCAACTAATTTCGATACGGAACTCGATATCATCATATAAATTGCATGGATTGTGTGTCAAAGTTTGCTTAACAAACGACGTAAGAAACGAGACTGTAGATTCTATAGGTCACGATATATTTGCTCTCATATGGACATGTGATTGATTTGACAAAGCTGACCCTTGTGTTTCGTAAGACTTGGATGCTTCTGCATCTAATTTCGATACGGAACACGATATCATCATATAAATTGCATGGATTGTGTGTCAAAGTTTGCTTAACAAACGACGTAAGAAACGAGACTGTAGATTCTATAGGTCACGATATATTTACTCTCATATGGACATGTGATTGATTTGACAAAGCTGACCCTTGTATTTCGTGAGATTTGGATGCTTCTGCATCTAATTTCGATACGGAACACGATATCATCATATAAATTGCATGGATTGTGTGTCAAAGTTTGCTTAACAAACGACGTAAGAAACGAGACTGTAGATTCTATAGGTCACGATATATTTTCTCTCATATGGACATGTGATTGATTTGACAAAGCTGACCCTTGTATTTCGTAAGACTTGGATGCTTCTGCATCTAATTTTGATACGGAACTCGATATCATCATATAAATTGCATGGATTGTGTGTCAAAGTTTGCTTAACAAACGACGTAAGAGACGAGACTTTAGACTTTCTTTAGCCTGACGATATATTTGCTCTCATATGGACATGTGATTGATTTGACAAAGCTGACCCTTGTATTTCGTAAGACTTGGATGCTTCTGCATCTAATTTCGATACGGAACTCGACATCATCATATAAATTGCATGGATTGTGTGTCAAAGTTTGCTTAACAAACGACGTAAGAAACGAGACTGTAGATTCTATAGGTGACGATATATTTGCTCTCATATGGACATGTGATTGATTTGACAAAGCTGACCCTTGTATTTCGTAAGACTTGGATGCTTCTGCATCTAATTTCGATACGGAACTCGATATCATCATATAAATTGCATGGATTGTGTGTCAAAGTTTGCTTAACAAACGACGTAAGAAACGAGACTGTAGATTCTATAGGTCACGATATATTTGCTCTCATATGGACATGTGTTTGATTTGACAAAGCTGACCCTTGTATTTCGTGAGACTTGGATGCTTCTGCATCTAATTTCGATACGGAACTCGATATCATCATATAAATTGCATGGATTGTGTGTCAAAGTTTGCTTACCAAACGACGTAAGAAACGAGACTGTAGATTCTATAGGTCACGATATATTTGCTCTCATATGGGCATGTGATTGATTTGACAAAGCTGACCCTTGTATTTCGTGAGACTTGGATGCTTCTGCATCTAATTTCGATACGGAACACGATATCATCATATAAATTGCATGGATTGTGTGTCAAAGTTTGCTTAACAAACGACGTAAGAAACGAGACTGTAGATTCTATAGGTCACGATATATTTGCTCTCATATGGACATGTGATTGATTTGACAAAGCTGACCCTTGTATTTCGGGAGACTTGGATGCTTCTGCATCTAATTTCGATACGGAACTCGATATCATCATACAAATTGCATGGATTGTGTGTCAAAGTTTGCTTACCAAACGACGTAAGAAACGAGACTGTAGATTCTATAGGTCACGATATATTTGCTCTCATATGGACATGTGATTGATTTGACAATGCTGACCCTTGTATTTCGTGAGACTTGGATGCTTCTGCATCTAATTTCGATACGGAACACGATATCACCATATAAATTGCATGGATTGTGTGTCAAAGTTTGCTTAACAAACGACGTAAGAAACGAGACTGTAGATTCTATAGGTCACGATATATTTGCTCTCATATGGACATGTGTTTGATTTGACAAAGCTGACCCTTGTATTTCGTGAGACTTGGATGTTTCTGCATCTAATTTCGATACGGAACTCGACATCATCATATAAATTGCATGGATTGTGTGTCAAAGTTTGCTTAACAAACGACGTAAGAAACGAGACTGTAGATTCTTTAGCTGACGATATATTTGCTCTCATATGGACATGTGATTGATTTGACAAAGCTGACCCTTGTATTTCGTTAGACTTGGATGCTTCTGCATCCAATTTCGATACGGAACACGATATCATCATATAAATTGCATGGATTGTGTGTCAAAGTTTGCTTAACAAACGACGTAAGAAACGAGACTGTAGATTCTATAGGTGACGATATATTTGCTCTCATATGGACATGTGTTTGATTTGACGAAGCTGACCCTTGTATTTCGGGAGACTTGGATGCTTCTGCATTTAATTTCGATACGGAACTCGATATCAGCATATAAATTGCATGGATTGTGTGTCAAAGTTTGCTTAACCAACGACGTAAGAAACGAGACTGTAGATATTGTAGGTCACGAAATATTTGCTCTCATATGGACATGTGATTGATTTGACAAAGCTGACCCTTGTATTTCGTGAGACTTGGATGCTTCTGCATCTAATTTCGATACGGAACTCGATATCATCATATAAATTGCATGGATTGTGTGTCAAAGTTTGCTTAACAAACGACGTAAGAAACGAGACTGTAGATTCTATAGGTCACGATATATTTGCTCTCATATGGACATGTGATTGATTTGACAAAGCTGACCCTTGTATTTCGTAAGACTTGGATGCTTCTGCATCTAATTTCGATACGGAACTCGACATCATCATATAAATTGCATGGATTGTGTGTCAAAGTTTGCTTAACAAACGACGTAAGAAACGAGACTGTAGATTCTATAGGTCACGATATATTTGCTCTCATATGGACATGTGTTTGATTAGACAAAGCTGACCCTTGTATTTCGGGAGACTTGGATGCTTCTGCATCTAATTTCGATACGGAACTCGATATCATCATATAAATTGCATGGATTGTGTATCAAAGTTTGCTTAACAAACGACGTAAGAAACGATACTGTAGATTCTATAGGTCACGATATATTTGCTCTCATATGGACATGTGTTTGATTTGACAAAGCTGACCCTTGTTTTTCGTGAGACTTGGATGCTTCTGCATCTAATTTCGATACGGAACTCGATATCATCATATAAATTGCATGGATTGTGTGTCAAAGTTTGCTTAACAAACGACGTAAGAAACGAGACTGTAGATTCTATAGGTCACGATATATTTGCTCTCATATGGACATGTGATTGATTTGACAAAGCTGACCCTTGTATTTCGTAAGACTTGGATGCTTCTGCATCTATCTTCGAAACGGAACTCGATATCATCATATAAATTGCATGGATTGTGTGTCAAAGTTTGCTTACCAAACGACGTAAGAAACGAGACTGTAGATTCTATAGGTCACGATATATTTGCTCTCATATGGACATGTGATTGATTTGACAAAGCTGACCCTTGTATTTCGTGAGACTTGGATGCTTCTGCATCTAATTTCGATACGGAACACGATATCATCATATAAAATGCATAGATTGTGTGTCAAAGTTTGCTTAACAAACGACGTAAGAAACGAGACTGTAGATTCTATAGGTCACGATATATTTGCTCTCATATGGACATGTGATTGATTTGACAAAGCTGACCCTTGTATTTCGGGAGACTTGGATGCTTCTGCATCTAATTTCGATACGGAACTCGATATCATCATATAAATTGCATGGATTGTGTGTCAAAGTTTGCTTACCAAACGACGTAAGAAACGAGACTGTAGATTCTATAGGTCACGATATATTTGCTCTCATATGGACATGTGATTGATTTGACAATGCTGACCCTTGTATTTCGTGAGACTTGGATGCTTCTGCATCTAATTTCGATACGGAACACGATATCACCATATAAATTGCATGGATTGTGTGTCAAAGTTTGCTTAACAAACGACGTAAGAAACGAGACTGTAGATTCTATAGGTCACCATATATTTGCTCTCATATGGACATGTGTTTGATTTGACAATGCTGACCCTTGTATTTCGTGAGACTTGGATGCTTCTGCATCTAATTTCGATACGGAACTCGACATCATCATATAAATTGCATGGATTGTGTGTCAAAGTTTGCTTACCAAACGACGTAAGAAACGAGACTGTAGATTCTATAGGTCACGATATATTTGCTCTCATATGGACATGTGATTGATTTGACAATGCTGACCCTTGTATTTCGTGAGACTTGGATGCTTCTGCATCTAATTTCGATACGGAACACGATATCACCATATAAATTGCATGGATTGTGTGTCAAAGTTTGCTTAACAAACGACGTAAGAAACGAGACTGTAGATTCTATAGGTCACCATATATTTGCTCTCATATGGACATGTGTTTGATTTGACAATGCTGACCCTTGTATTTCGTGAGACTTGGATGCTTCTGCATCTAATTTCGATACGGAACTCGACATCATCATATAAATTGCATGGATTGTGTGTCAAAGTTTGCTTAACAAACGACGTAAGAAACGAGACTGTAGATTCTATAGGTCACGATATATTTGCTCTCATATGGACATGTGTTTGATTAGACAAAGCTGACCCTTGTATTTCGGGAGACTTGGATGCTTCTGCATCTAATTTCGATACGGAACTCGATATCATCATATAAATTGCATGGATTGTGTATCAAAGTTTGCTTAACAAACGACGTAAGAAACGATACTGTAGATTCTATAGGTCACGATATATTTGCTCTCATATGGACATGTGTTTGATTTGACAAAGCTGACCCTTGTTTTTCGTGAGACTTGGATGCTTCTGCATCTAATTTCGATACGGAACTCGATATCATCATATAAATTGCATGGATTGTGTGTCAAAGTTTGCTTAACAAACGACGTAAGAAACGAGACTGTAGATTCTATAGGTCACGATATATTTGCTCTCATATGGACATGTGATTGATTTGACAAAGCTGACCCTTGTATTTCGTAAGACTTGGATGCTTCTGCATCTATCTTCGAAACGGAACTCGATATCATCATATAAATTGCATGGATTGTGTGTCAAAGTTTGCTTACCAAACGACGTAAGAAACGAGACTGTAGATTCTATAGGTCACGATATATTTGCTCTCATATGGACATGTGATTGATTTGACAAAGCTGACCCTTGTATTTCGTGAGACTTGGATGCTTCTGCATCTAATTTCGATACGGAACACGATATCATCATATAAAATGCATAGATTGTGTGTCAAAGTTTGCTTAACAAACGACGTAAGAAACGAGACTGTAGATTCTATAGGTCACGATATATTTGCTCTCATATGGACATGTGATTGATTTGACAAAGCTGACCCTTGTATTTCGGGAGACTTGGATGCTTCTGCATCTAATTTCGATACGGAACTCGATATCATCATATAAATTGCATGGATTGTGTGTCAAAGTTTGCTTACCAAACGACGTAAGAAACGAGACTGTAGATTCTATAGGTCACGATATATTTGCTCTCATATGGACATGTGATTGATTTGACAATGCTGACCCTTGTATTTCGTGAGACTTGGATGCTTCTGCATCTAATTTCGATACGGAACACGATATCACCATATAAATTGCATGGATTGTGTGTCAAAGTTTGCTTAACAAACGACGTAAGAAACGAGACTGTAGATTCTATAGGTCACCATATATTTGCTCTCATATGGACATGTGTTTGATTTGACAATGCTGACCCTTGTATTTCGTGAGACTTGGATGCTTCTGCATCTAATTTCGATACGGAACTCGACATCATCATATAAATTGCATGGATTGTGTGTCAAAGTTTGCTTAACAAACGACGTAAGAAACGAGACTGTAGATTCTTTAGCTGACGATATATTTGCTCTCATATGGACATGTGATTGATTTGACAAAGCTGACCCTTGTATTTCGTTAGACTTGGATGCTTCTGCATCTAATTTCGATACGGAACACGATATCATCATATAAATTGCATGGATTGTGTGTCAAAGTTTGCTTAACAAACGACGTAAGAAACGAGACTGTAGATTCTATAGGTGACGATATATTTGCTCTCATATGGACATGTGTTTGATTTGACAAAGCTGACCCTTGTATTTCGTGAGACTTGGATGCTTCTGCATCTAATTTCGATACGGAACTCGATATCATCATATAAATTGCATGGATTGTGTGTCAAAGTTTGCTTAACAAACGACGTAAGAAACGAGACTGTAGATATTGTAGGTCACGATATATTTGCTCTCATATGGACATGTGATTGATTTGACAAAGCTGACCCTTGTATTTCGTGAGACTTGGATGCTTCTGCATCTAATTTCGATACGGAACTCGATATCATCATATAAATTGCATGGATTGTGTGTCAAAGTTTGCTTAACAAACGACGTAAGAAACGAGACTGTAGATTCTATAGGTCACGATATATTTGCTCTCATATGGACATGTGATTGATTTGACAAAGCTGACCCTTGTATTTCGTAAGACTTGGATGCTTCTGCATCTAATTTCGATACGGAACTCGACATCATCATATAAATTGCATGGATTGTGTGTCAAAGTTTGCTTAACAAACGACGTAATAAACGAGACTGTAGATTCTATAGGTCACGATATATTTGCTCTCATATGGACATGTGATTGATTTGACAATGCTGACCCTTGTATTTCGTGAGACTTGGATGCTTCTGCATCTAATTTCGATACGGAACACGATATCACCATATAAATTGCATGGATTGTGTGTCAAAGTTTGCTTAACAAACGACGTAAGAAACGAGACTGTAGATTCTATAGGTCACGATATATTTGCTCTCATATGGACATGTGTTTGATTTGACAAAGCTGACCCTTGTATTTCGTTAGACTTGGATGCTTCTGCATCTAATTTCGATACGGAACTCGATATCATCATATAAATTGCATGGATTGTGTGTCAAAGTTTGCTTAACAAACGACGTAAGAAACGAGACTGTAGATTCTATAGGTCACGATATATTTGCTCTCATATGGACATGTGTTTGATTTGACAAAGCTGACCCTTGTATTTCGTTAGACTTGGATGCTTCTGCATCTAATTTCGATACGGAACTCGATATCATCATATAAATTGCATGGATTGTGTGTCAAAGTTTGCTTAACAAACGACGTAAGAAACGAGACTGTAGATTCTATAGGTCACGATATATTTGCTCTCATATGGACATGTGATTAATTTGACAAAGCTGACCCTTGTATTTCGTGAGACTTGGATGCTTCTGCATCTAATTTCGATACGGAACTCGATATCATCATATAAATTGCATGGATTGTGTGTCAAAGTTTGCTTAACAAACGACGTAAGAAACGAGACTGTAGATTCTATAGGTCACGATATATTTGCTCTCATATGGACATGTGATTGATTTGACAATGCTGACCCTTGTATTTCGTGAGACTTGGATGCTTCTGCATCTAATTTCGATACGGAACTCGATATCATCATATAAATTGCATGGATTGTGTGTCAAAGTTTGCTTAACAAACGACGTAAGAAACGAGACTGTAGATTCTTTAGCTGACGATATATTTGCTCTCATATGATTTGACAAGCTGACCCTTGTATTTCATGAGACTTGAATGCTTCTGCATCTAATTTCGATACGGAACTCGATATCATCATATAAATTGCATGGATTGTGTGTCAAAGTTTGCTTAACAAACGACGTAAGAAACGAGACTGTAGATTCTATAGGTCACGATATATTTGCTCTCATATGGACATGTGATTGATTTGACAATGCTGACCCTTGTATTTCGTGAGACTTGGATGCTTCTGCATCTAATTTCGATACGGAACACGACATCATCATATAAATTGCATGGATTGTGTGTCAAAGTTTGCTTAACAAACGACGTAAGGAACGAGACTGTAGATTCTATAGGTCACGATATATTTGCTCTCATATGGACATGTGATTGATTTGACAATGCTGACCCTTGTATTTCGGGAGACTTGGATGCTTCTGCATCTAATTTCGATACGGAACTCGATATCATCATATAAATTGCATGGATTGTGTGTCAAAGTTTGCTTACCAAACGACGTAAGAAACGAGACTGTAGATTCAATAGGTCACGATATATTTACTCTCATATGGACATGTGATTGATTTGACAAAGCTGGCCCTTGTATTTCGTAAGACTTGGATGCTTCTGCATCTAATTTCGATACGGAACACGATATCATCATATAAATTGCATGGATTGTGTGTCAAAGTTTGCTTAACTAACGACGTAAGAGACGAGACTATAGATTCTATAGGTCACGATATATTTGCTCTCATATGGACATGTGTTTGATTTGACAAAGCTGACCCTTGTATTTCGTGAGACTTGGATGCTTCTGCATTTAATTTCGATACGGAACTCGACATCATCATATAAATTGCATGGATTGTGTGTCAAAGTTTGCTTAACAAACGACGTAAGAAACGAGACTGTAGTTTCTTTAGCTGACGATATATTTGCTCTCATATAGACATGTGATTGATTTGACAAAGCTGACCCTTGTATTTCGTGAGACTTGGATGCTTCTGCATCTAATTTCGATACGGAACACGATATCATCATATAAATTGCATGGATTGTGTGTCAAAGTCTGCTTAACAAACGACGTAAGAAACGAGACTGTAGATTTTTTAGCTGACGATATATTTGCTCTCATATGGACATGTGATTGATTTGACAAAGCTGACCCTTGTATTTCGTGAGACTTGGATGCTTCTGCATCTAATTTCGATACGGAACACGATATCATCATATAAATTGCATGGATTGTGTATCAAAGTTTGCTTAACAAACGACGTAAGAAACGAGACTGTAGATTCTATAGGTCACGATATATTTGCTCTCATATGGACATGTGATTGATTTGACAATGCTGACCCTTGTATTTCGGGAGACTTGGATGCTTCTGCATCTATCCTCGAAACGGAACTCGACATCATCATATACATTGCATGGATTGTGTGTCAAAGTTTGCTTACCAAACGACGTAAGAAACGAGACTGTAGATTCTTTAGCTGACGATATATTTGCTCTCATATGATTTGACAAGCTGACCCTTGTATTTCATGAGACTTGAATGCTTCTGCATCTAATTTCGATACGGAACTCGATATCATCATATAAATTGCATGGATTGTGTGTCAAAGTTTGCTTAACAAACGACGTAAGAAACGAGACTGTAGATTCTATAGGTCACGATATATTTGCTCTCATATGGACATGTGATTGATTTGACAATGCTGACCCTTGTATTTCGTGAGACTTGGATGCTTCTGCATCTAATTTCGATACGGAACACGACATCATCATATAAATTGCATGGATTGTGTGTCAAAGTTTGCTTAACAAACGACGTAAGGAACGAGACTGTAGATTCTATAGGTCACGATATATTTGCTCTCATATGGACATGTGATTGATTTGACAATGCTGACCCTTGTATTTCGGGAGACTTGGATGCTTCTGCATCTAATTTCGATACGGAACTCGATATCATCATATAAATTGCATGGATTGTGTGTCAAAGTTTGCTTACCAAACGACGTAAGAAACGAGACTGTAGATTCAATAGGTCACGATATATTTACTCTCATATGGACATGTGATTGATTTGACAAAGCTGGCCCTTGTATTTCGTAAGACTTGGATGCTTCTGCATCTAATTTCGATACGGAACACGATATCATCATATAAATTGCATGGATTGTGTGTCAAAGTTTGCTTAACTAACGACGTAAGAGACGAGACTATAGATTCTATAGGTCACGATATATTTGCTCTCATATGGACATGTGTTTGATTTGACAAAGCTGACCCTTGTATTTCGTGAGACTTGGATGCTTCTGCATTTAATTTCGATACGGAACTCGACATCATCATATAAATTGCATGGATTGTGTGTCAAAGTTTGCTTAACAAACGACGTAAGAAACGAGACTGTAGTTTCTTTAGCTGACGATATATTTGCTCTCATATAGACATGTGATTGATTTGACAAAGCTGACCCTTGTATTTCGTGAGACTTGGATGCTTCTGCATCTAATTTCGATACGGAACACGATATCATCATATAAATTGCATGGATTGTGTGTCAAAGTCTGCTTAACAAACGACGTAAGAAACGAGACTGTAGATTTTTTAGCTGACGATATATTTGCTCTCATATGGACATGTGATTGATTTGACAAAGCTGACCCTTGTATTTCGTGAGACTTGGATGCTTCTGCATCTAATTTCGATACGGAACACGATATCATCATATAAATTGCATGGATTGTGTATCAAAGTTTGCTTAACAAACGACGTAAGAAACGAGACTGTAGATTCTATAGGTCACGATATATTTGCTCTCATATGGACATGTGATTGATTTGACAATGCTGACCCTTGTATTTCGGGAGACTTGGATGCTTCTGCATCTATCCTCGAAACGGAACTCGACATCATCATATACATTGCATGGATTGTGTGTCAAAGTTTGCTTACCAAACGACGTAAGAAACGAGACTGTAGATTCTATAGGTCACGATATATTTGCTCTCATATGGACATGTAATTGATTTGACAAAGCTGACCCTTGTATTTCGTGAGACTTGGATGCTTCTGCATCTATCTTCGAAACGGAACTCGATATCATCATATAAATTGCATGGATTGTGTGTCAAAGTTTGCTTAACAAACGACGTAAGAAACGAGACTGTAGATTCTTTAGCTGACGATATATTTGCTCTCATATGGACATGTGATTGATTTGACAAAGCTGACCCTTGTATTTCGTGAGACTTGAATGCTTCTGCATCTAATTTCGATACGGAACTCGATATCATCATATAAATTGCATGGATTGTGTGTCAAAGTTTGCTTAACAAACGACGTAAGAAACGAGACTGTAGATTCTATAGGTCACGATATATTTGCTCTCATATGGACATGTGATTGATTTGACAATGCTGACCCTTGTATTTCGTGAGACTTGGATGCTTCTGCATCTAATTTCGATACGGAACACGACATCATCATATAAATTGCATGGATTGTGTGTCAAAGTTTGCTTAACAAACGACGTAAGGAACGAGACTGTAGATTCTATAGGTCACGATATATTTGCTCTCATATGGACATGTGATTGATTTGACAATGCTGACCCTTGTATTTCGGGAGACTTGGATGCTTCTGCATCTAATTTCGATACGGAACTCGATATCATCATATAAATTGCATGGATTGTGTGTCAAAGTTTGCTTACCAAACGACGTAAGAAACGAGACTGTAGATTCAATAGGTCACGATATATTTACTCTCATATGGACATGTGATTGATTTGACAAAGCTGACCCTTGTATTTCGTAACACTTGGATGCTTCTGCATCTAATTTCGATACGGAACTCGACGTCATCATATAAATTGCATGGATTGTGTGTCAAAGTTTGCTTTACAAACGACGTAAGAAACGAGACTGTAGATTCCATAGGTCACGATATATTTACTCTCATATGGACATGTGATTGATTTGACAAAGCTGACCCTTGTATTTCGTGAGACTTGGATGCTTCTGCATCTAATTTCGATACGGAACACGATATCATCATATAAATTGCATGGATTGTGTGTCAAAGTTTGCTTAACAAACGACGTAAGAAACGAGACTGTAGATTCTATAGGTCACGATATATTTGCTCTCATATGGACATGTGATTGATTTGACGATGCTGACCCTTGTATTTCGGGAGACTTGGATGCTTCTGCATCTATTTCCGAAACGGAACTCGACATCATCATATACATTGCATGGATTGTGTGTCAAAGTTTGCTTAACAAACGTCGTAAGAAACGAGACTGTAGATTCTATAGGTCACGATATATTTGCTCTCATATGGACAAGTGATTGATTTGATAAAGCTGACCCATGTATTTCGTAAGACTTGGATGCTTCTGCATCTAATTTCGATACGGAACACGATATCATCATATAAATTGCATGGATTGTGTGTCAAAGTTTGCTTACCAAACGACGTAAGAAACGAGACTGTAGATTCTATAGGTGACGATATATTTGCTCTCATATGGACATGTAATTGATTTGACGAAGCTGACCCTTGTATTTCGTGAGACTTGGATGCTTCTGCATCTATCTTCGAAACGGAACTCGATATCATCATATAAATTGCATGGATTGTGTGTCAAAGTTTGCTTAACAAACGTCGTAAGAAACGAGACTGTAGATTCTATAGGTCACGATATATTTGCTCTCATATGGACATGTGATTGATTTGACAAAGCTGACCCTTGTATTTCGTAGGACTTGGATGCTTCTGCATCTAATTTCGATACGGAACTCGACATCATCATATAAATTGCATGGATTGTGTGTCAAAGTTTGCTTAACAAACGACGTAAGGAACGAGACTGTAGATTCTATAGATCACGATATATTTGCTCTCATATGGACATGTGATTGATTTGACAAAGCTGACTCTTGTATTTCGTGAGACTTGGATGCTTCTGCATCTAATTTCGGTACGGAACACGATATCATCATATAAATTGCATGGATTGTGTGTCAAAGTTTGCTTAACAAACGACGTAAGAAACGAGACTGTAGATTCTATAGGTCACGATATATTTGCTCTCATGTGGACATGTGATTGATTTGACAAAGCTGACCCTTGTATTTCGTGAGACTTGGATGCTTCTGCATCTATCTTCGAAACGGAACTCGATATCATCATATAAATTGCATGGATTGTGTGTCAAAGTTTGCTTAACAAACGTCGTAAGAAACGAGACTGTAGATTCTATAGGTCACGATATATTTGCTCTCATATGGACATGTGATTGATTTGACAAAGCTGACCCTTGTATTTCGTGAGACTTGGATGCTTCTGCATCTATCTTCGAAACGGAACTCGATATCATCATATAAATTGCATGGATTGTGTGTCAAAGTTTGCTTAACAAACGTCGTAAGAAACGAGACTGTAGATTCCATAGGTCACGATATATTTACTCTCATATGGACATGTGATTGATTTGACAAAGCTGACCCTTGTATTTCGTGAGACTTGGATGCTTCTGCATCTAATTTCGATACGGAACTCGACATCATCATATAAATTGCATGGATTGTGTGTCAAAGTTTGCTTAACAAACGACGTAAGAAACGAGACTGTAGATTCTATAGGTCACGATATATTTGCTCTCATATGGACATGTGATTGATTTGACAAAGTTGACCCTTGTATTTCGTGAGACTTGGATGCTTCTGCATCAAATTTCGATACGGAACACGATATCATCATATAAATTGCATGGATTGTGTGTCAAAGTTTGCTTAACAAACGACGTAAGAAACGAGACTGTAGATTCTTTAGCTGACGATATATTTGCTCTCATATGGACATGTGATTGATTTGACAAAGCTGACCCTTGTATTTCGTGAGACTTGGATGCTTCTGCATCTAATTTCGATACGGAACTCGATATCATCATATAAATTGCATGGATTGTGTGTCAAAGTTTGCTTAACAAACGACGTAAGGAACGAGACTGTTGATTCTATAGGTCACGATATATTTGCTCTCATATGGACATGTGATTGATTTGACAAAGCTGACCCTTGTATTTCGTGAGATTTGGATGCTTCTGCATCTTATTTCGATACGGAACTCGATATCATCATATAAATTGCATGGATTGTGTGTCAAAGTTTGCTTAACAAACGACGTAAGAAACGAGACTGTAGATTCTTTAGCTGACGATATATTTGCTCTCATATGGACATGTGATTGATTTGACGAAGCTGACCCTTGTATTTCGGGAGACTTGGATGCTTCTGCATCTAATTTCGATACGGAACTCGATATCATCATATAAATTGCATGGATTGTGTGTCAAAGTTTGCTTAACAAACGACGTAAGAAACGAGACTGTAGATATTATAGGTCACGATATATTTGCTCTCATATGGACATGTGATTGATTTGACAATGCTGACCCTTGTATTTCGTGAGACTTGGATGCTTCTGCATCTAATTTCGATACGGAACACGATATCATCATATAAATTGCATGGATTGTGTGTCAAAGTTTGCTTACCAAACGACGTAAGAAACGAGACTGTAGATTCTATAGGTGACGATATATTTGCTCTCATATGGACATGTAATTGATTTGACAAAGCTGACCCTTGTATTTCGTGAGACTTGGATGCTTCTGCATCTATCTTCGAAACGGAACTCGATATCATCATATAAATTGCATGGATTGTGTGTCAAAGTTTGCTTAACAAACGTCGTAAGACTATGTTTATATTATAGCCTTTTTGCAGGGTTAACCTTCTCAGTGAGGATTTATTTGACGTATACACAAAGGAATTGAAATTTGAAACCCAGTGGGTTTGTTAAATCCGGTTATATATAAACGTACTATAAGAAACGAGACTGTAGATTCTACTTACTTACTTACTTAGCTGGCCTTTTACAGAACATTTGTTCCATAAGCCGAACTAAGAAAAAATCTCCAATCCTCTCTGTTTGCTGCTGTATTTTCCCAATGTGGGATATGTAGCTTTGTGATATCTCGTTTCACTTGTTCGCTCCAACGAAGCTTTGGCCTTCCAGATCTGCGAGAACCTCCATGCGGCCCGTATTTATACGCCTTTTTAGCGGGTTCATCATCACTCATTCTTATAACATGGCCTAGCCATCGCAATCGTTGTATCTCGATTCGTTCAACTATATTGATGTCATTGTATAGTTGATACAGCTCGATGTTCATACGACGCCGATATTCGCCGTCAACACATATTGGCCCGTAGATCTTTCGAAGAATTTTTCTCTCAAACACACAAAGCACTGCCTTATCTAGCACGGGTAGTATCAGTGTTTTGTACAGTGTTATTTTTGTTTGACGAGAGGTGGCTTTATTCCTAAACTGCTTACTCAGCCCAAAGTAGCATCTGTTAGCCAACACTATTCTTCTTCGTATTTCACAACTGATGTTATTTGTTGTGTTTATGGCGGTGCCGAGGTAGACGAAGTCCTTTACTACCTCAAAATTATAGGTACCAACATTCACAGATGGTGCGGTGTTTATGGACATATTACGCGTCGATACCATCAACTTGGTTTTTACGCCGTTTACTGCCAGACCAACTTTAGCAGATTCTCTTTCGACTTTTGCAAAGGTGTCAGTTACTTCCTTTACCGATCGACCCATGATGTCAATGTCGTCGGCATAAGTCAGTAACATGTGGCTGTTAGTGTATATCGTTCCATTTCTTTTGACCTTCGCGTCTCGTATGACCTTTTCCAGCAGGATGTTGAATAGATCACACGACAGGCCGTCTCCTTGTCTGAAACCTCTTTTGGTAGTAAACTCTTCGGAGAGGTTCTTTCCAATTTTAACTGAGGATCACGTCTCAGTTAATGTCATTCTACAAAGTCGAATGAGCTTTGCAGGAATACCAAAATCAGACATGGCTTGGAACACCTTTGAACGTATAGGGCTGTCGAATGCTGCTTTATAATCGACGAAAAGATGGAAGGTGTCGATCTGCATTTCTTGGGTCTTTTCCAGGATTTGTCTCAAGGTAAATATCTGGTCAATGGTGGATTTTCCAGGTCTAAAGCCGCACTGATAGGGTCCAATAATTTCATTGACCATAGGCTTTAGTCTCTCACACAATATGCCAGATACTATCTTATATGCAATAGGGAGCAGACTTATGCCCCTATAATTGGAGCACACAGTCTTATCACCCTTCTTGTGGACTGGACATAGGATGCTCACGTTCCAATCGTCGGGTACGCGTTCTTCCTGCCAGATGGTGCTAACTAGCTGATGCATACACCTTATCAGCGTGTCGCCTCCGGTTTTGAACAGCTCGGCTGGTAGGCCATCTGCTCCTGCCGCCTTATTATTCTTCAGCCGGTTTATTGCTGTCCTTACCTCATCTTGACTGGGCGGTATACATTCAATACCATCATCTGGGATTGGATCTGTGGTATCTTCGCCGTCTTCACTGCTATCGGATACCAACAGTTTGGAAAAATGTTCTTTCCATATCCTGAGCACACTATCTGTATCAGTTACCAAATTACCTTGTTGATCTCTACAGGAGGATATTCCTGTACCAAAGCCATCAGTTTGATGCTTCACTCTTTGGTAGAATTTTCGGACTTCGTTCTGTCTCCTGTACATCTCCATTTGTTCACACTCCCTCTTTTCCATTTCTCTCTTTTTCCTGCGGAAAAGACGTTTCTCCTCTCTCCTTTTCTCCCGATACCTCTCTCGTGCGCTACGCGTTGCTGCTGATTGTAAAGTAGCCCTATATGCCGCATTTTTTTCTTCGGTAGCAGCACGGCACTCCTGGTCATACCACGGATTCTTTGGTGGAGGTCTCTGGTATCCAAGTACTGATTTTGCGGCTGTTTGCATGGAGTGGGCAATATTTTGCCATTGTGCTGATATGTTATCGGGACGAGAAGCGCTATCATTAAGCAATTGGGTCAGTTGAGTGGAATATGCTGTGGCTATCTGTTGTGTTTGCAGCTTGGCGATGTCCAACTTTCGTGTTGTGTCTGTCCGTGCTTTATTTGCAACGTTTAGACGGGTACGTACCTTTGCTGCAACGAGGTAATGGTCCGAATCTATGTTTGCTCCTCGGAACGATCGTACATCCAACACGCTCGATGAATGTCTTCCATCTATCACAACGTGATCAATTTGATTTATTGTTCTTTGGTCTGGAGACAGCCAAGTGCCCTTATGAATATCGAGATGCTTAAATCTGGTACTGCTAACTACCATGTTTTTTGCCGCTGCGAAGTCTATCAGCCTCATTCCATTGTCTGATGTTTCACTATGTAGACTGAATTTCCCAACTGTTTGTCCAAAGATATTCTCCTTTCCAATTTTGGCATTAAAATCGCCTAGAACAATTTTAATGTCATGGGCAGGACAACGGTCATATGTTTCTTCTAGGCTCTCGTAGAATATATCTTTGGTCTGTTCGTCCTTGTCTTCGGTTGGGGCATGAGCGCAGATAAAGCTTATGTTGAAGAATTTTGCTTTAAATCGAATTGTAGCAAGTCTTTCATTCACTGGGGTGAAGCTGGAGACCAGATGTTTTAACCTCCGACCAACTACAAAACCGCAACCAAACTCATGCTTTGTGTCATGGCAGCTATAATACAGTGCGTCACCTTTAGGTGTTGTTGTGACATCTTTCCCAGTCCATCGTATTTCCTGTATGGCAGTAATATCGGCTTTGTACTTTCCAAGTACGTCTGCCAATGCGAAGACTGCACCTTCTCTATAAAGAGTGCGAACATTCCAGGTGCAGATTCGCAGATCATGGTCCTTAAAACGTTTGCGGGGTTCGTCAACTTTAGAGGGGTTTGTTTTTATTTTCTTTCGTTTTTTCATAGTAGGCTGTTTTTTTTCTAGGGGAGGGTTACTAACCCGACGCCCAAACCCAAGTTTTTAACGTTCTTATGGGCGAACGCGCGGCACATGTTAGCTCACTACCTTTAACGGGTGTTAAAGGCAGTTCCCCAGGTGACACCACGGGGAGGTCAGTGTCCACTTGAGATGAAAGAGGGACCAAGATAAATCCTGGGCTTTGCCATGTTAAAACCGGTCAGGACCGTTCCTTGGTATCTTCCATCCCCTACGTCCATCCCTAGGTCACGATATATTTGCTCTCATATGGACATGTGATTGATTTGACAAAGCTGACCCTTGTATTTCGTAAGACTTGGATGCTTCTGCATCTAATTTCGATACGGAACTCGACATCATCATATAAATTGCATGGATTGTGTGTCAAAGTTTGCTTAACAAACGACGTAAGGAACGAGACTGTAGATTCTATAGGTCACGATATATTTGCTCTCATATGGACATGTGATTGATTTGACAAAGCTGACCCTTGTATTTCGTGAGACTTGGATGCTTCTGCATCTAATTTCGGTACGGAACACGATATCATCATATAAATTGATTGCATGGATTTTGTGTCAAAGTTTGCTTAACAAACGACGTAAGAAACGAGACTGTAGATTCTATAGGTCACGATATATTTGCTCTCATATGGACATGCGTTTGATTTGACAAAGCTGACCCTTGTATTTCTTGAGACTAGGATGCTTCTGCATCTAATTTCGATACGGAACTCGATATAATCATATAATTGCATGGATTGTGTGTCAAAGTTTGCTTACCAAACGACGTAAGAAACGAGACTGTAGATTCTATAGGTCACGATATATTTGCTCTCATATGGACATGTGATTGATTTGACAAAGCTGACCAGTAGAATGTAGAGGTATTTTCTGGCCCAAAGGGATGCCGCGTTCAAAATCGATTTAACATTCGAAAACAATTAAAAATCCATTCGAAAACATTAAAACCGGTTCGAAAACAATTAAAATCCATTCAAAACGATTTAATCCGTTCAAAACAATAAAAAATGTCAATTGGTGTGAAATAAATAACAATGTGTGTGTCCGTCCGTCCGTTGATATGGATATTATCACACGTGTTTTTCCCCCATCCACCTGTTACATTGTATGATAATAGGCTCATGATCATGAGCCTTTGCTTATCCTTTTACCGATGTCAATGATGCACGTGTTTAACCCATGTCAGTGACACTTGTGTGTATTTTTCCATGGGAATGTGGTTTCCATAGGAATGTTCGTGGGCATTTTTGGTTTGTCAGTCCTTTGGTGTGTTGTTATTTCTAATACGAACAAGAATATCCCTAGCATATTGTAGTCCGTCCGTTGATAAGCATTATGATGTGTGTGGGGGTGGGGGTGTGTGTGGGGAGTTGTATGGATATTATCACACGTGTTTTCCACCCATCCACCTGTTACATTGTATGATAATATTGTCATAGGCTCATGATCATGAGCCTATGCTTATCCCAATGATGCACGTGTTTAACCCATGTCATTGACACTTGTGTGTATTTTTCTATGGGAATGTGGTTTCCATAGGAATATTCGTGGGCATTATTTGTTTACCTTGTGTGATAATATTGCAAATAAATGATCGTGAGCCTTGTTTTGTCTCTTTAAAGACATGAATGATGCATGTGTTTAACCTATATCATTGACACCTGTGCGCATTTTTATAAAGGAATGGGGTTGAAGATCAAAAATCAGTTTTAGTGGGCATTTTTTATTTGTCAGTCCTTTGGTTTCTTGTATGTTGGTTGGGTGGTGAATGTGGTATATTGTTATTTCTAATACGAGCAAGGTTGTCTCTAGCATATTGTTGTTGTTTGTGTTTATCCATACGATCGCATTGTACGCATTGTTGTTGTAGTTCTAGCATATTGTAGCATTGTTGTTGTTGTTCTTTTGCTTTTTACAAGGGATGTCCCTAGCATTTTGTACGCATTGTTGTTCTTGTTCTTATGCTTCCTATAGTCGGGCTACATGTTTCTATGATCAATATGAATGCATCTATCCTTTCTTGTGTTGCTTTATTGCATGCATTAGGTTATGTTTGAGCATATTTTCAGGCATTCCTTTACCCTGGACGCATTATTGCACAAGGTTGTGAAAAACATGTATGTACTTGAACATAATGTGTGTATTTTTAAAGCAACTAAACATCACAAATAATCGCCTGGGTCAAATAAATGAGGTTTTGCCACTTTCCCAGCAAACAAATATGTTAATGATATGCAGGTGTGAATTTGTACACCTTTTTGTTGTGTTCACCCTTCCATCGGTACATTGTTTGATAATATTGTAAACGATATTGGGTCTTGATTTTCCCCCATCCACCTGTTTACATTGTATTTGATTTTTGTACACATCTTGGATTGTCTGCTGGGTGGTGTATGTGGTATATTGTTGTTGTTTTTAATATGAACAAAAATTTCCATAGCATATTGTTGTTGTTGTTTTGTGTTCATTCATACGATCGCGTTGTACGCATTGTTGTTGTTGTTCTTATGTTTCCTATAGTCAGGCTATACATATGTTTCTATGATCAGTACAAATGCATCTACCCTTCCTTGTGTGTTGTTTTGTTGCATACACTAAGTTATGTTATAGCATATTTTCACCCATTCCTTTGCACTTGGCGCAATATTTCACAGTTATTTTCACCCTTCCCTACACACCTGCGTACCATAATATTTCATAAGATTGTGAAATACATGTACTTGATCCTCAGATATAAAATATACTTGTGCCTTTATCCCTTCGCCCTCCATGTGATCATATTAGATTTGTTTATTTTTTGAAGTCGCCTTATTATCAGAGTTTCGAACCCACATCATGTATGCTTACATCAAAAATAAATATAAAAAAGTCATTATGGTCAAAACAATATTGGTTGGTGGGTTAGATAAAAAAAAACACAATTTTTATAAAAATTCATATGTATAAAAGTGCATTTGGATAGTGACAAAATATTCAGTAGCAAACATACTGTCAATCGATTCGAATATGGATTCCCAAAACTTCATCGTCAAATGTATCGGAGAAGAGGCATCTTTGGAATGGAATGATCGTGAAACAGACAACTATCTCGCTACAATAGCTGATCAAATTGAGGCCGAAGAAATTGTAACAGAATTCAATACAAGACTTGGTTTCAAATTGGAAAGAAACAGGATCCTAAAACTTTTGAAACGGATGAATCAGAGAACAAATACCAACACTTTTTGAACAATTATTTTTAATAAATATGAAAAGATAATTTTCAGAGTCTTTTTGTGGGTGTATTTAATGGGGTTTTATAGAAATATACAAGGCCCATACAAGGTCGGCCATACAGAGTTCTGTTAACAACTTTTTGACAACAAACATTATAGATTTTATATTACTGTGATTTTAGTTTCGTTGTATTTTTAAATCACAATAATGTTTTTGACAACAAACATAACAATCAGTGGGCTTAGTGTCCAACTGTATAAACTGTGGAAATGTATGTAAATATAAGAATTATATATATTTTCTACTAAATTTTCCTATTTTCATTTCAAATGGTGTGAAAATATGGCAACATTAAAGTATTTTTCGTATTAAATCATAATTTCAAAATAGTGTAAAATATTTATATGGTGTATAATATTCCCAATTAATTAGTATGACATAAACCATGGACCAATTAAAAGTACTAGAAGAACTAGTTAACACCCGAAATGAATTGAAGAGAAAATTCCAAAGCATTAAAAGAGGTGAACAGGAAAGAGTTTCTGAACTACAAAACACTTTTAAACCTATAACGGAAGAACTAAACAAATTAGTCAAACTAAAAAGTGAAAATGTATCTAAATACGCTGCTAATCCCAGCAAAAAATATAAGAAAGAGATTAAAGAGGAGGGAGTCAACACAGGTAATCCATACGATGACCTAGATTACATCCAAAATCATTCTAGTAAAACTGATGACGCAGAGGAAGAAACATTTTATTCCGAAAATGAAGAAGATGATGATGATGAGAATGATGTAACACTCTCACAACTACAGAAAAATGATAAACTGGATACTGTATATTTACCACATAAAGATATTAATGGGGAATGGAAATTTGGAGATAAACCATTACAAATTAATAATGAAAAAATTATCATAGGAAATCAGACTTGGGCGCATACACCAGGCTTGTTTCAACTTTTATTTTATCAAAAGCCTACAAACTACGATTCATCCGAATTGGAAATATATAAGAAAATTGTATTGGACTCAAACGCACATAAAGTGGGATACAAACCTAATGAGAGGATAAAATCCAACAAAGGTTATAAATACAAAAATATAATAAAACAGTTAATTGACAGTACTCATACCGGTAAAGGCCTAATGAAGGTAAATCTTGGTAAACCGAAATACGTTTACTGGGATGACCCCAACGTGTTGGTCGATCGCTTAAAGTTATTGCTAAAATCTCGTCAACGTGGAAACTATAATAATGATAATGAAATTGTTTCTATTATTGAAGAATTGAGAGAAGCAGGGATAATTGAATAAAAATCTATATAATTATCTATAATATATCTATACAAGAACTTATTTTTATTCTAATATTAAAGTAAAATTTCCTTATCCATTTATTGCTATAGTATAAACTAAGGACATATGTGTTGCATTAAATATTTAATTATAGATGTAAGGTTGTTAAACCATATCTTTATGTACAAATTTTATGTAAACCAGATATGAATTTAATAAAATTAAAAAATAAAGTAAAATGTATATTTGAAAACAAAAAATAAATAATGGAAGATGATTTGAAATAAAAACACAATAATCGTTTCAATTCAAGTTGTTAATATTACTATATAATGTAAGTATGACAATGACCAGAGTTTAAGTGCAAAATATTTTCCAAAGTCTAAATAAACTCAGTCAATGCTCTACCTATAGCATGTTTAATTTTCTATGTTCTGAAAATAGCATAGATTTGATGTATCAAACAATTCAAATTCTTTTTCAAATCTGATGTTTGATCAATGTAAATACACTGCTAAGACATCTTTTATGATTAGTTCAACACAAAACGTCCCAATTTAATCAGCTTTTATCGCTTTATTTTTAACCAAAAATGGATATCAAGGTCCTGAACAAACTGACTAAATTTTTTATTGCAATAAAGAAGTTATATAAGAAAATAAGATTAATGGAATGTTTTAAACCAAGCAAATATGACAATATATCTCATACCAGTACAAATGAAGCTTCATCTCAAAAGAATGTTATGACAAATGTTCATACTGATAACGATACCACGAATCATGATGTGTTGTATTCACAGTTCCAAAGAGAAAAAAATAAAAGAAGTCGTACGATGAAACTTGATCTTAATTTAATTGTGAATATTAATGATGATCAAATTACAATTAAAAAGGAAATGTGGGTTTAACCATAATTTTGAAAACATGACCCTACCATATTTCTATATAAAATGTATAATATTATGATAATTTTAACATTCAGGAAAGACTTTTATCATTAGGTAATAATTGGCCATATCAAAACAAAATTCAATAATGCCTAATTGAACCTGATTATGCTACAGCACCTGAATTTGGTTCCTAATAAGGTTCAACAGCTCATGTTTTTTGATTCAACATCTCCTTCATTTGATTCCACAGTCCCCCAATCAGGTCTAACAGCTCTCGAATTTGGTTCAACAGCTCCATAATAAGGTTCAACAGCTTCCTAATAAGGTTCAACAGCTCTTGAAATTGGTTCAAAAGCTCCCTAATCTAGCTCAACGGCTTTTGAATCTGGCTGAACAGCTGTCTAATATGACTCGATGGATCATATTTTGTACCATGACATGATTCAATGGCTTTCTGTCCTCTTTAAATAGTAAATATTCGGATGAAACGCCGTATAAAAGTAAAAATTTCTGCTTCAGTTCATACCAGAGGACATACGAGTTGAATAGTCTTAACAGAAAACAATGGATGAAAACATTCTCAAAGAACTTACAAGATCTAGAATTATTTTAAAAAAGATATTAAAATCCTTCAACAAAGCAGAAAACGATGCGAAACCTAACATAGAAGCACCCTACAATCACAATGCCCAAAATGATGAAAGAAGTACCGCTACCTTTGGAGGTGATATATCCCAATCACACTTCCAAGAAAAAGTAAATAAAACAAATACTGTAGATGTTGGTGATCTTTCCTTGCTGCATAAAACTAAGAAAATCGATAGAAAATATGGACCACAAATGGATAAGAAGGGGTCTTGGAAACTAGGCAATACAAAGGTATACTTTGATCATGGTAACATAAAAATTGGAAATCAAACATGGCCGCTAACAACAGGTTTACGCAATCTTCTATTTCTCAAAGATCCATGCGTCTACAATGTAAATGATCTAGAAATTTATAAAAAGATATTAGAAACTACATGTGCCCATCGAAGAAATTTTAAATTTAACAGCCAAATAAGGGGAAACCGTGGACCAAAATATACGAAAATTATAAAAGAACTTTTTAATACTGCACATAACGGATCTGGCTTAGTTCAAAATGCAAATGCCAAACACAATAAAGAGAAGAAAATAGTTTGGAATGATCCTAATGAGTTAGTTAACCGCTTGAAAATGTTAATGGCTCGAAAGGAGGCTGGTAATACAGAACAAGACAACGAAATTGACCTCATAATCAAAGAATTGAGACGTGCAGATTATATATATTGAATATATTGATGATGATTTTAAGCTAAATATAATTGTAAATTAATAAAATTTTATAATGATTTCTAATAAAACATGTTTATTTTAATGAAAAGATAATGTCATTGTTTATATTATTGCATTATCCATCCAGATTAAATAGAAAATTCTGCATTATTCTCATTACCACAAATTTATTTAATAAAAAGCCTAGAAATTTACTTTTAAGATTTTAAATAATAAAATAGCAATGTATAGCTGTTTTCTTTTTTATAACATTTTATTTTGGGATGCACCGATAGTATGTAGTCCATTAGGTTATAAGGATCCCTTATAGGAAACTCTTCCTTGAATTATTATCAATTGCATATAAATTATATATGATTTTTGTAAGCTTACTCCAAATTTCTCCCATGCTTATTGCATCGTCTTCATCTGTAACTTGTTTCATTATCTTCAACATTTTAGAATTAAAGTCGGGATATTCGGGAAGTAAATATAAGATAACATCTTCCGCTGACTGCATTTTGTAACTTTTTAGTTGCACAAATAACTCAATAATGATTTCATTACGCTTTAAAAGTTCATAAAGTTTGACTTATATAGAAGCTTGGTATGGATGCTTTCGTATATTGAAATAGTCTTTTTATGCTCGTATCAATGAAGAAAAAAAACCATATTTTTTGGTGTTTTAAACGTGAATAATTTCGTGAGCAAGTATATTACTATCAAGAAAACATAAAAACACAAACTAACTTGTTTATCAAGATACATTATCGCAGAATAAAAGTACATTATTATCATTATTATTTTATTAAATTCATATCTGGTTTACATTAAAATTTTTACATAAAGAGGTGGTTTAAAAACCTAACATCTATAAAAAATAATTCATTCAATTAATACTAAGGTAATAAATGAAAAAGGAAGAAATACATTATATTTTTTGTAATCGAACAATATTAGTATATTTATTTACATGCCAATGCAAAATAACAACAGTTTCAAAAAAAGAAAAATACAGTAGCAATCTTATATAAACGACTATTGCAATCTGTGCTGCACATATCAGGAGCTTCAAAGTCATCTTCCAGCTAATCTAAAAACCATGGATCGTTTTCATCCAATTCCCACACGTTTTGTGCTTCCGGTATATATGGATAATCTTCTTCATCATCTATGAGTCTCATTAACGTATCATTATTTTCTGGAAAGTACACTCCAACAAGATTAGCGTACACTTCCTTGAAAAGTTGTGGCATCCTTTTCGAGTCTTTGTCCATCATTTTATTCGCATTGTAATTTCTTTCAATTTGATCAGCTATTGTAGCGAGATAGTTGTCTGTTTCACGATCATTCCATTCCAAAGATGCCTCTTCTCCGATACATTTGACGATGAAGTTTTGGGAATCCATATTCGAATCGATTGACAGTATGTTTGCTACTGAATATTTTGTCACTATCCAAATGCACTTTTATACATATGAATTTTTATAAAAATTGTGTTTTTTTTATCTAACCCACCAACCAATATTGTTTTGACCATAATGACTTTTTTATATTTATTTTTGATGTAAGCATACATGATGTGGGTTCGAAACTCTGATAATAAGGCGACTTCAAAAAATAAACAAATCTAATATGATCACATGGAGGGCGAAGGGATAAAGGCACAAGTATATTTTATATCTGAGGATCAAGTACATGTATTTCACAATCTTATGAAATATTATGGTACGCAGGTGTGTAGGGAAGGGTGAAAATAACTGTGAAATATTGCGCCAAGTGCAAAGGAATGGGTGAAAATATGCTATAACATAACTTAGTGTATGCAACAAAACAACACACAAGGAAGGGTAGATGCATTTGTACTGATCATAGAAACATATGTATAGCCTGACTATAGGAAACATAAGAACAACAACAACAATGCGTACAACGCGATCGTATGAATGAACACAAAACAACAACAACAATATGCTATGGAAATTTTTGTTCATATTAAAAACAACAACAATATACCACATACACCACCCAGCAGACAATCCAAGATGTGTACAAAAATCAAATACAATGTAAACAGGTGGATGGGGGAAAATCAAGACCCAATATCGTTTACAATATTATCAAACAATGTACCGATGGAAGGGTGAACACAACAAAAAGGTGTACAAATTCACACCTGCATATCATTAACATATTTGTTTGCTGGGAAAGTGGCAAAACCTCATTTATTTGACCCAGGCGATTATTTGTGATGTTTAGTTGCTTTAAAAATACACACATTATGTTCAAGTACATACATGTTTTTCACAACCTTGTGCAATAATGCGTCCAGGGTAAAGGAATGCCTGAAAATATGCTCAAACATAACCTAATGCATGCAATAAAGCAACACAAGAAAGGATAGATGCATTCATATTGATCATAGAAACATGTAGCCCGACTATAGGAAGCATAAGAACAAGAACAACAATGCGTACAAAATGCTAGGGACATCCCTTGTAAAAAGCAAAAGAACAACAACAACAATGCTACAATATGCTAGAACTACAACAACAATGCGTACAATGCGATCGTATGGATAAACACAAACAACAACAATATGCTAGAGACAACCTTGCTCGTATTAGAAATAACAATATACCACATTCACCACCCAACCAACATACAAGAAACCAAAGGACTGACAAATAAAAAATGCCCACTAAAACTGATTTTTGATCTTCAACCCCATTCCTTTATAAAAATGCGCACAGGTGTCAATGATATAGGTTAAACACATGCATCATTCATGTCTTTAAAGAGACAAAACAAGGCTCACGATCATTTATTTGCAATATTATCACACAAGGTAAACAAATAATGCCCACGAATATTCCTATGGAAACCACATTCCCATAGAAAAATACACACAAGTGTCAATGACATGGGTTAAACACGTGCATCATTGGGATAAGCATAGGCTCATGATCATGAGCCTATGACAATATTATCATACAATGTAACAGGTGGATGGGTGGAAAACACGTGTGATAATATCCATACAACTCCCCACACACACCCCCACCCCCACACACATCATAATGCTTATCAACGGACGGACTACAATATGCTAGGGATATTCTTGTTCGTATTAGAAATAACAACACACCAAAGGACTGACAAACCAAAAATGCCCACGAACATTCCTATGGAAACCACATTCCCATGGAAAAATACACACAAGTGTCACTGACATGGGTTAAACACGTGCATCATTGACATCGGTAAAAGGATAAGCAAAGGCTCATGATCATGAGCCTATTATCATACAATGTAACAGGTGGATGGGGGAAAAACACGTGTGATAATATCCATATCAACGGACGGACGGACACACACATTGTTATTTATTTCACACCAATTGACATTTTTTATTGTTTTGAACGGATTAAATCGTTTTGAATGGATTTTAATTGTTTTCGAACCGGTTTTAATTGTTTTCGAATGGATTTTTAATTGTTTTCGAATGTTAAATCGATTTTGAACGCGGCATCCCTTTGGGCCAGAAAATACCTCTACATTCTACTCTGACCCTTGTATTTCGTGAGACTTGGATGCTTCTGCATCTAATTTCGATACGGAACACGATATCATCATATAAATTGCATGGATTGTGTGTCAAAGTTGGCTTAACAAACGACGTAAGAAACGAGACTGTAGATTCTTTAGCTGACGATATATTTGCTCTCATATGGACATGTGATTGATTTGACAAAGCTGACCCTTGTATTTCGTGAGACTTGGATGCTTCTGCATCTAATTTCGATACGGAACTCGATATCATCATATAAATTGCATGGATTGTGTGTCAAAGTTTGCTTAACAAACGACGTAAGAAACGAGACTGTAGATTCTCTAGGTCACGATATATTTGCTCTCATATGGACATGTGATTGATTTGACAAAGCTGACCCTTGTATTTCGTAAGACTTGGATGCTTCTGCATCTAATTTCGATACGGAACTCGATATCATCATATAAATTGCATGGATTGTGTGTCAAAGTTTGCTTAACAAACGACGTAAGAAACGAGACTGTAGATTCTTTAGCTGACGATATATTTGCTCTCATATGGACATGTGATTGATTTGACGAAGCTGACCCTTGTATTTCGGGAGACTTGGATGCTTCTGCATCTAATTTCGATACGGAACTCGATATCATCATATAAATTGCATGGATTGTGTGTCAAAGTTTGCTTAACAAACGACGTAAGAAACGAGACTGTAGATATTATAGGTCACGATATATTTGCTCTCATATGGACATGTGATTGATTTGACAAAGCTGACCCTTGTATTTCGTGAGACTTGGATGCTTCTGCATCTATCTTCGAAACGGAACTCGATATCATCATAGAAATTGCATGGATTGTGTGTCAAAGTTT
Organism: Musca autumnalis; assembly: GCF_047663935.1. NCBI lineage: Eukaryota > Metazoa > Arthropoda > Insecta > Diptera > Muscidae > Musca > Musca autumnalis. The sequence goes on from NW_027411838.1 coordinate 104,756, forward strand.
GCTTAACAAACGACGTAAGAAACGAGACTGTAGATTCTATAGGTCACGATATATTTGCTCTCATATGGACATGTGATTGATTTGACAAAGCTGACCCTTGTATTTCGTGAGACTTGGATGCTTCTGCATCTAATTTCGATACGGAACACGATATCATCATATAAATTGCATGGATTGTGTGTCAAAGTTTGCTTAACAAACGACGTAAGAAACGAGACTGTAGATTCTTTAGCTGACGATATATTTGCTCTCATATGGACATGTGATTGATTTGACAAAGCTGACCCTTGTATTTCGTAAGACTTGGATGCTTCTGCATCTAATTTCGATACGGAACTCAATATCATCATATAAATTGCATGGATTGTGTGTCAAAGTTTGCTTAACAAACGACGTAAGAAACGAGACTGTAGATATTAGAGGTCACGATATATTTGCTCTCATATGTGATTGACTTGACAAAGCTGACCCTTGCATTTCGGGAGACTTGGATGCTTCTGCATCTAATTTCGATACGGAACTCGACATTATCATATAAATTGCATGGATTGTGTGTCAAAGTTTGCTTTACAAACGACGTAAGAAACGAGACTGTAGATTCTGTAGGTCACGATATATTTGCCCTCATATGGACATGTGATTGATTTGACAAAGCTGACCCTTGTATTTCGTAAGACTTGGATGCTTCTGCGTCTAATTTCGATACGGAACTCGATATCATCATATAAATTGCATGGATTGTGTGTCAAAGTTTGCTTAACAAACGACGTAAGAAACGAGACTGTAGATTCTATAGGTCACGATATATTTGCTCTCATATGGACATGTGATTGATTTGACAAAGCTGACCCTTGTATTTCGTGAGACTTGGATGCTTCTGCATCTAATTTCGATACGGAACTCGACATCATCATATAAATTGCATGGATTGTGTGTCAAAGTTTGCTTAACAAATTACGTAAGGAACGAGACTGTAGATTCTATAGGTCACGATATATTTGCTCTCATATGGACATGTGATTGATTTGACAAAGCTGACCCTTGTATTTCGTGAGACTTGAATGCTTCTGCATCTAATTTCGATACGGAACTCGACATCATCATATAAATTGCATGGATTGTGTGTCAAAGTTTGCTTAACAAACGACGTAAGAAACGAGACTGTAGATTCTATACGTCACGATGTATTTGCTCTCATATGGACATGTGATTGATTTGACAAAGCTGACCCTTGTATTTCGTGAGACTTGGATCCTTCTGCATCTAATTTCGATACGGAACTCGACATCATCATATAAATTGCATGGATTGTGTGTCAAAGTTTGCTTAACAAACGACGTAAGAAACGAGACTGTAGATTCTTTAGCTGACGATATATTTGCTCTCATATGGACATGTGATTGATTTGACAAAGCTGACCCTTGTATTTCGTGATACTTGGATGCTTGTGCATCTAATTTCGATACGGAACTCGACATCATCATATAAATTTCATGGATTGTGTGTCAAAGTTTGCTTAACAAACGTCGTAAGGAACGAGACTGTAGATTCTATAGGTCACGATATATTTGCTCTCATATGGACATGTGATTGATTTGACAAAGCTGACCCTTGTATTTCGTAAGACTTGGATGCTTCTGCGTCTAATTTCGATACGGAACTCGATATCATCATATAAATTGCATGGATTGTGTGTCAAAGTTTGCTTAACAAACGACGTAAGAAACGAGACTGTAGATTCTATAGGTCACGATATATTTGCTCTCATAGGGACATGTGATTGATTTGACAAAGCTGACCCTTGTATTTCGTGAGACTTAGATGCTTCTGCATCTAATTTCGATACGGAACTCGACATCATCATATAAATTGCATGGATTGTGTGTCAAAGTTTGCTTAACAAATTACGTAAGGAACGAGACTGTAGATTCTATAGGTCACGATATATTTGCTCTCATATGGACATGTGATTGATTTGACAAAGCTGACCCTTGTATTTCGTGAGACTTGAATGCTTCTGCATCTAATTTCGATACGGAACTCGACATCATCATATAAATTGCATGGATTGTGTGTCAAAGTTTGCTTAACAAACGACGTAAGAAACGAGACTGTAGATTCTATAGGTCACGATGTATTTGCTCTCATATGGACATGTGATTGATTTGACAAAGCTGACCCTTGTATTTCGTGAGACTTGGATCCTTCTGCATCTAATTTCGATACGGAACTCGACATCATCATATAAATTGCATGGATTGTGTGTCAAAGTTTGCTTAACAAACGACGTAAGAAACGAGACTGTAGATTCTTTAGCTGACGATATATTTGCTCTCATATGGACATGTGATTGATTTGACAAAGCTGACCCTTGTATTTCGTGATACTTGGATGCTTCTGCATCTAATTTCGATACGGAACTCGACATCATCATATAAATTTCATGGATTGTGTGTCAAAGTTTGCTTAACAAACGTCGTAAGAAACGAGACTGTAGATTCTATAGGTCACGATATATTTGCTCTCATATGGACATGTGATTGATTTGACAAAGCTGACCCTTGTATTTCGTGAGACTAGGATGCTTCTGCATCTAATTTCGATACGGAACTCGATATCATCATATAAATTGCATGGATTGTGTGTCAAAGTTTGCTTAACAAACGACGTAAGAAACGAGACTGTAGATTCTATAGGTCACGATATATTTGCTCTCATATGGACATGTGATTGATTTGACAAAGCTGACCCTTGTATTTCGTGAGACTTGGATGCTTCTGCATCTAATTTCGATACGGAACTCGATATCATCATATAAATTGCATGGATTGTGTGTCAAATCTTGCTTAACAAACGACGTAAGAAACGAGACTGTAGATTCTATAGGTCACGATATATTTGCTCTCATATGGACATGTGATTGATTTGACAAAGCTGACCCTTGTATTTCGTGAGACTTGGATGCTTCTGCATCTAATTTCGATACGGAACACGATATCATCATATAAATTGCATGGATTGTGTGTCAAAGTTTGCTTAACAAACGACGTAAGAAACGAGACTGTAGATTCTATAGGTCACGATATATTTGCTCTCATATGGACATGTGATTGATTTGACAATGCTGACCCTTGTATTTCGGGAGACTTGGATGCTTCTGCATCTATCTTCGATACGGAACTCGATATCATCATATAAATTGCATGGATTGTGTATCAACGTTTGCTTAACAAACGTCGTAAGAAACGAGACTGTAGATTCTATAGGTCACGATATATTTGCTCTCATATGGACATGTGTTTGATTTGACAAAGCTGACCCTTGTATTTCGTGAGACTTGGATGCTTCTGCATCTAATTTCGATACGGAACACGATATCATCATATAAATTGCATGGATTGTGTGTCAAAGTTTGCTTAACAAACGACGTAAGAAACGAGACTGTAGATTCTATAGGTCACGATATATTTGCTCTCATATGGACATGTGATTGATTTGACAATGCTGACCCTTGTATTTCGGGAGACTTGGATGCTTCTGCATCTATCTTCGATACGGAACTCGATATCATCATATAAATTGCATGGATTGTGTATCAACGTTTGCTTAACAAACGTCGTAAGAAACGAGACTGTAGATTCTATAGGTCACGATATATTTGCTCTCATATGGACATGTGATTGATTTGACAAAGCTGACCCTTGTATTTCGTGAGACTTGGATGCTTCTGCATCTAATTTCGATACGGAACTCGATATCATCATATAAATTGCATGGATTGTGTGTCAAAGCTTGCTTAACAAACGACGTAAGAAACGAGACTGTAGATTCTATAGGTCACGATATATTTGCTCTCATATGGACATGTGATTGATTTGACAAAGCTGACCCTTGTATTTCGTGAGACTTGGATGCTTCTGCATCTAATTTCGATACGGAACACGATATCATCATATAAATTGCATGGATTGTGTGTCAAAGTTTGCTTAACAAACGACGTAAGAAACGAGACTGTAGATTCTATAGGTCACGATATATTTGCTCTCATATGGACATGTGATTGATTTGACAATGCTGACCCTTGTATTTCGGGAGACTTGGATGCTTCTGCATCTATCTTCGATACGGAACTCGATATCATCATATAAATTGCATGGATTGTGTATCAACGTTTGCTTAACAAACGTCGTAAGAAACGAGACTGTAGATTTTATAGGTCACGATATATTTGCTCTCATATGGACATGTGTTTGATTTGACAAAGCTGACCCTTGTATTTCGTGAGACTTGGATGCTTCTGCATCTAATTTCGATACGGAACACGATATCATCATATAAATTGCATGGATTGTGTGTCAAAGTTTGCTTAACAAACGACGTAAGAAACGAGACTGTAGATTCTATAGGTCACGATATATTTGCTCTCATATGGACATGTGATTGATTTGACAATGCTGACCCTTGTATTTCGGGAGACTTGGATGCTTCTGCATCTATCTTCGATACGGAACTCGATATCATCATATAAATTGCATGGATTGTGTATCAACGTTTGCTTAACAAACGACGTAAGAAACGAGACTGTAGATTCTATAGGTCACGATATATTTGCTCTCATATGGACATGTGATTGATTTGACAATGCTGACCCTTGTATTTCGGGAGACTTGGATGCTTCTGCATCTAATTTCGATACGGAACTCGATATCATCATATAAATTGCATGGATTGTGTGTCAAAGTTTGCTTAACAAACGTTGTAAGAAACGAGACTGTAGATTCTATAGGTCACGATATATTTGCTCTCATATGGACATGTGATTGATTTGACAAAGCTGACCCTTGTATTTCGTGAGACTTGGATGCTTCTGCATCTAATTTCGATACGGAACTCGATATCATCATATAAATTGCATGGATTGTGTGTCAAAGTTTGCTTAACAAACGACGTAAGAAACGAGACTGTAGATTCTATAGGTCACGATATATTTGCTCTCATATGGGCATGTGATTGATTTGACAATGCTGACCCTTGTATTTCGTTAGACTTGGATGCTTCTGCATCTAATTTCGATACGGAACTCGATATCATCATATACAATGCATGGATTGTGTGTCAAAGTTTGCTTAACAAACGACGTAAGGAACGAGACTGTAGATTCTATAGGTCACGATATATTTGCTCTCATATGGACATGTGTTTGATTTGACAAAGCTGACCCTTGTATTTCGTGAGACTTGGATGCTTCTGCATCTAATTTCGATACGGAACACGATATCATCATATAAATTGCATGGATTGTGTGTCAAAGTTTGCTTAACAAACGACGTAAGAAACGAGACTGTAGATTCTATAGGTCACGATATATTTGCTCTCATACGGACATGTGATTGATTTGACAAAGCTGACCCTTGTATTTCGTGAGATTTGGATGCTTCTGCATCTAATTTCGATACGGAACTCGATATCATCATATAAATTGCATGGATTGTGTGTCAAAGTTTGCTTAACAAACGTCGTAAGAAACGAGACTGTAGATTCTATAGGTCACGATATATTTGCTCTCATATGGACATGTGATTGATTTGACAAAGCTGACCCTTGTATTTCGTGAGACTTGGATGCTTCTGCATCTAATTTCGATACGGAACTCGATATCATCATATAAATTGCATGGATTGTGTGTCAAAGTTTGCTTAACAAACGACATAAGAAACGAGACTGTAGATTCTTTAGCTGACGATATATTTGCTCTCATATGGACATGTGATTGATTTGACAAAGCTGACCCTTGTATTTCGTGAGATTTGGATGCTTCTGCATCTAATTTCGATACGGAACTCGATATCATCATATAAATTGCATGGATTATGTATCAAAGTTTGCTTAACAAACGACGTAAGAAACGAGACTGTAGATTCCATAGGTCAGGATATATTTGCTCTCATATGGACATGTGATTGATTTGACAAAGCTGACCCTTGTATTTCTTGAGACTTGGATGCTTCTGCATCTAATTTCGATACGGAACTCGATATCATCATATAAATTGCATGGATTGTGTGTCAAAGTTTGCTTAACAAACGACGTAAGAAACGAGACTGTAGATTCTATAGGTCACGATATATTTGCTCTCATATGGACATATGATTGATTTGACAAAGCTGACCCTTGTATTTCTTGAGACTTGGATGCTTCTGCATCTAATTTCGATACGGAACTCGATATCATCATATAAATTGCATGGATTATGTGTCAAAGTTTGCTTAACAAACGACTTAAGAAACGAGACTGTAGATTCTATAGGTCACGATATATTTGCTCTCATATGGACATGTGTTTGATTTGACAAAGCTGACCCTTGTATTTCGTGAGACTTGGATGCTTCTGCATCTAATTTCGATACGGAACTCGATATCATCATATAAATTGCATGGATTGTGTGTCAAAGTTTGCTTAACAAACGACGTAAGAAACGAGACTGTAGATTCTATAGGTCACGATATATTTGCTCTCATATGGACATGTGATTGATTTGACAAAGCTGACCCTTGTATTTCGTAAGACTTGGATGCTTCTGCATCTAATTTCGATACGGAACTCGATATCATCATATAAATTGCAAGGATTGTGTGTCAAAGTTTGCTTAACAAACGACGTAAGAAACGAGACTGTAGATTCTATAGGTCACGATATATTTGCTCTCATATGGACATGTGATTGATTTGACAAAGCTGACCCTTGTATTTCGGGAGACTTGGATGCTTCTGCATCTAATTTCGATACGGAACTCGATATCAACATATAAATTGCATGGATTGTGTGTCAAAGTTTGCTTAACAAACGACGTAAGAAACGAGACTGTAGATTCTATAGGTCACGATATATTTGCTCTCATATGGACATGTGATTGATTTGACAAAGCTGACCCTTGTATTTCGTGAGACTTGGATGCTTCTGCATCTAATTTCGATACGGAACTCGATATCATCATATAAATTGCATGGATTGTGTGTCAAAGTTTGCTTAACAAACGACGTAAGAAACGAGACTGTAGATTCTATAGGTCACGATTTATTTGCTCTCATATGGACATGTGATTGATTTGACAAAGCTGACCCTTGTATTTCGGGAGACTTGGATGCTTCTGCATCTATCTTCGCAACTCGATATCATCATATAAATTGCATGGATTGTGTGTCAAAGTTTGCTTAACAAACGACGTAAGGAACGAGACTGTAGATTCTATAGGTCACGATATATTTGCTCTCATATGGACATGTGATTGATTTGACAAAGCTGACCCTTGTATTTCGTGAGACTTGGATGCTTCTGCATCTAATTTCGATACGGAACTCGACATCATCATATAAATTGCATGGATTGTGTGTCAAAGTTTGCTTAACAAACGACGTAAGAAACGAGACTGTAGATTCTATAGGTCACGATATATTTGCTCTCATATGGACATGTGATTGATTTGACAAAGCTGACCCTTGTATTTCGTGAGACTTGGATGCTTCTGCATCTAATTTCGATACTGAACTCGATATCATCATATAAATTGCATGGATTGTGTGTGTCAAAGTTTGCTTACCAAACGACGTAAGAAACGAGACTGTAGATTCTTTAGCTGACGATATATTTGCTCTCATATGGACATGTGATTGATTTGACAAAGCTGACCCTTGTATTTCGTAAGACTTGGATGCTTCTGCATCTAATTTCGATACGGAACTCGATATCATCATATAAATTGCATGGATTGTGTGTCAAAGGTTGCTTAACAAACGACGTAAGAAACGAGACTGTAGATTCATTAGGTGACGATATATTTGCTCTCATATGGACATGTGATTGATTTGACAAAGCTGACCCTTGTATTTCGTGAGACTTGGATGCTTCTGCATCTTATTTCGATACGGAACTCGACATCATCATATAAATTGCATGGATTGTGTGTCAAAGTTTGCTTAACAAACGACGTAAGGAACGAGACTGTAGATTCTATAGGTCACGATATATTTGCTCTCATATGGACATGTGATTGATTTGACAAAGCTGACCCTTGTATTTCGGGAGACTTGGATGCTTCTGCATCTATCTTCGAAACGGAACTCGACATCATCATATAAATTGCATGGATTGTGTGTCAAAGTTTGCTTAACAAACGTCGTAAGAAACGAGACTGTAGATTCTATAGGTGACGATATATTTGCTCTCATATGGACATGTGATTGATTTGACAAAGCTGACCCTTGTATTTCGTTAGACATGGATGCTTCTGCATCTAATTTCGATACGGAACTCGACATCATCATATAAATTGCATGGATTGTGTGTCAAAGTTTGCTTAACAAACGTCGTAAGAAACGAGACTGTAGATTCTATAGGTCACGATATATTTGCTCTCATATGGACATATGTTTGATTTGACAATGCTGACCCTTGTATTTCGGGAGACTTGGATGCTTCTGCATCTATCTTCGAAACGGAACTCGATATCATCATATAAATTGCATGGATTGTGTGTCAAAGTTTGCTTACCAAACGACGTAAGAAACGAGACTGTAGATTCTTTAGCTGACGATATATTTGCTCTCATATGGACATGTGATTGATTTGACAAAGCTGACCCTTGTATTTCGTAAGACTTGGATGCTTCTGCATCTATCTTCGAAACGGAACTCGATATCATCATATAAATTGCATGGATTGTGTGTCAAAGTTTGCTTTACAAACGACGTAAGAAACGAGACTGTAGATTCTATAGGTCACGATATATTTGCTCTCATATGGACATGTGATTGATTTGACAAAGCTGACCCTTGTATTTCCTAAGACTTGGATGCTTCTGCATCTAATTTCGATACGGAACTCGATATCATCATATAAATTGCATGGATTGTGTGTCAAAGTTTGCTTAACAAACGACGTAAGAAACGAGACTGTAGATTCTTTAGCTGACGATATATTTGCTCTCATATGGACATGTGATTGATTTGACAAAGCTGACCCTTGTATTTCGTAAGACTTGGATGCTTCTGCATCTAATTTCGATACGGAACTCGATATCATCATATAAATTGCATGGATTGTGTGTCAAAGGTTGCTTAACAAACGACGTAAGAAACGAGACTGTAGATTCTATAGGTGACGATATATTTGCTCTCATATGGACATGTGATTGATTTGACAAAGCTGACCCTTGTATTTCGTGAGACTTGGATGCTTCTGCATCTTATTTCGATACGGAACTCGACATCATCATATAAATTGCATGGATTGTGTGTCAAAGTTTGCTTAACAAACGACGTAAGGAACGAGACTGTAGATTCTATAGGTCACGATATATTTGCTCTCATATGGACATGTGGTTGATTTGACAAAGCTGACCCTTGTATTTCGGGAGACTTGGATGCTTCTGCATCTATCTTCGAAACGGAACTCGACATCATCATATAAATTGCATGGATTGTGTGTCAAAGTTTGCTTAACAAACGTCGTAAGAAACGAGACTGTAGATTCTATAGGTGACGATATATTTGCTCTCATATGGACATGTGATTGATTTGACAAAGCTGACCCTTGTATTTCGTTAGACATGGATGCTTCTGCATCTAATTTCGATACGGAACTCGACATCATCATATAAATTGCATGGATTGTGTGTCAAAGTTTGCTTAACAAACGTCGTAAGAAACGAGACTGTAGATTCTATAGGTCACGATATATTTGCTCTCATATGGACATATGTTTGATTTGACAATGCTGACCCTTGTATTTCGGGAGACTTGGATGCTTCTGCATCTATCTTCGAAACGGAACTCGATATCATCATATAAATTGCATGGATTGTGTGTCAAAGTTTGCTTACCAAACGACGTAAGAAACGAGACTGTAGTTTCTATAGGTCACGATATATTTGCTCTCATATGGACATGTGAATGATTTGACAAAGCTGACCCTTGTATTTCGTGAGATTTGGATGCTTCTGCATCTAATTTCGATACGGACCTCGATATCATCATATAAATTGCATGGATTGTGTGTCAAAGTTTGCTTAACAAACGACGTAAGAAACGAGACTGTAGATTCTATAGGTCACGATATATTTGCTCTCATATGGACATGTGATTGATTTGACAAAGCTGACCCTTGTATTTCCTAAGACTTGGATGCTTCTGCATCTAATTTCGATACGGAACTCGATATCATCATATAAATTGCATGGATTGTGTGTCAAAGTTTGCTTAACAAACGACGTAAGAAACGAGACTGTAGATTCTATAGGTCACGATATACTTGCTCTCATATGAACATGTGATTGATTTGACAAAGCTGACCCTTGTATTTCGTGAGACTTGGATGCTTCTGCATCTATCTTCGAAACGGAACTCGATATCATCATATAAATTGCATGGATTGTGTGTCAAAGTTTGCTTAACAAACGACGTAAGAAACGAGACTGTAGATTCTATAGGTGACGATATATTTGCTCTCATATGGACATGTGATTGATTTGACAAAGCTGACCCTTGTATTTCGTGAGACTTGGATGCTTCTGCATCTATCTTCGAAACGGAACTCGATATCATCATATAAATTGCATGGATTGTGTGTCAAAGTTTGCTTAACAAACGACGTAAGAAACGAGACTGTAGATTCTATAGGTGACGATATATTTGCTCTCATATGGACATGTGATTGATTTGACAAAGCTGACCCTTGTATTTCGGGAGACTTGGATGCTTCTGCATCTATCTTCGAAACGGAACTCGACATCATCATATAAATTGCATGGATTGTGTGTCAAAGTTTGCTTTACTAACGACGTAAGAAACGAGACTGTAGATTCTATAGGTGACGATATATTTGCTCTCATATGGACATGTGATTGATTTGACAAAGCTGACCCTTGTATTTCGGGAGACTTGGATGCTTCTGCATCTAATTTCGATACGGAACACGATATCATCATATAAATTGCATGGATTGTGTGTCAAAGTTTGCTTAACAAACGACGTAAGAAACGAGACTGTAGATTCTATAGGTCACGATATATTTGCTCTCATATGGACATGTGTTTGATTTGACAAAGCTGACCCTTGTATTTCGTTAGACTTGGATGCTTCTGCATCTATCTTCGAAACGGAACTCGATATCATCATATAAATTGCATGGATTGTGTGTCAAAGTTTGCTTACCAAACGACGTAAGAAACGAGACTGTAGATTCTATAGGTCACGATATATTTGCTCTCATATGGACATGTGATTGATTTGACAAAGCTGACCCTTGTATTTCGGGAGACTTGGATGCTTCTGCATCTAATTTCGATACGGAACTCGATATCATCATATAAATTGCATGGATTGTGTGTCAAAGTTTGCTTAACAAACGACGTAAGAAACGAGACTGTAGATTCTATAGGTCACGATATATTTGCTCTCATATGGACATGTGATTGATTTGACAAAGCTGACCCTTGTATTTCCTAAGACTTGGATGCTTCTGCATCTAATTTCGATACGGAACTCGATATCATCATATAAATTGCATGGATTGTGTGTCAAAGTTTGCTTAACAAACGACGTAAGAAACGAGACTGTAGATTCTATAGGTCACGATATATTTGCTCTCATATGGACATGTGATTGATTTGACAAAGCTGACCCTTGTATTTCCTAAGACTTGGATGCTTATGCATCTAATTTCGATACGGAACTCGATATCATCATATAAATTGCATAGATTGTGTGTCAAAGTTTGCTTAACAAACGACGTAAGAAACGAGACTGTAGATTCTATAGGTCACGATATATTTGCTCTCATATGGACATGTGATTGATTTGACAAAGCTGACCCTTGTATTTCCTAAGACTTGGATGCTTCTGCATCTAATTTCGATACGGAACTCGATATCATCATATAAATTGCATGGATTGTGTGTCAAAGTTTGCTTAACAAACGACGTAAGAAACGAGACTGTAGATTCTATAGGTCACGATATACTTGCTCTCAATGGACATGTGATTGATTTGACAAAGCTGACCCTTGTATTTCGTGAGACTTGGATGCTACTGCATCTATCTTCGAAACGGAACTCGATATCATCATATAAATTGCATGAATTGTGTGTCAAAGTTTGCTTAACAAACGACGTAAGAAACGAGACTGTAGATTCTATAGGTGACGATATATTTGCTCTCATATGGACATGTGATTGATTTGACAAAGCTGACCCTTGTATTTCGTGAGACTTGGATGCTTCTGCATCTATCTTCGAAACGGAACTCGATATCATCATATAAATTGCATGGATTGTGTGTCAAAGTTTGCTTACCAAACGACGTAAGAAACGAGACTGTAGATTCTATAGGTCACGACATATTTGCTCTCATATGGACATGTGATTGATTTGACAAAGCTGACCCTTGTATTTCGGGAGACTTGGATGCTTCTGCATCTAATTTCGATACGGAACACGATATCATCATATAAATTGCATGGATTGTGTGTCAAAGTTTGCTTAACAAACGACGTAAGAAACGAGACTGTAGATTCTATAGGTCACGATATATTTGCTCTCATATGGACATGTGTTTGATTTGACAAAGCTGACCCTTGTATTTCGTTAGACTTGGATGCTTCTGCATCTAATTTCGATACGGAACTCGACATCATCATATAAATTGCATGGATTGTGTGTCAAAGTTTGCTTAACAAACGACGTAAGAAACGAGACTGTAGATTCTATAGGTCACGATATATTTGCTCTCATATGGACATGTGATTGATTTGACAAAGCTGACCCTTGTATTTCGTGAGACTTGGATGCTTCTGCATCTAATTTCGATACGGAACACGATATCATCATATAAATTGCATGGATTGTGTGTCAAAGTTTGCTTAACAAACGACGTAAGAAACGAGACTGTAGATTCTATAGGTCACGATGTATTTGCTCTCATATGGACATGTGTTTGATTTGACAAAGCTGACCGTTGTATTTCGTGAGACTTGGATGCTTCTGCATCTAATTTCGATACGGAACTCGATATCATCATATAAATTGCATGGATTGTGTGTCAAGGTTTGCTTAACAAACGACGTAACAAACGAGACTGTAGATTCTATAGGTCACGATATATTTGCTCTCATATGGACATGTGATTGATTTGACAAAGCTGACCCTTGTATTTCGTGAGACTTGGATGCGTCTGCATCTAATTTCGATACGGAACTCGATATCATCATATAAATTGCATGGATTGTGTGTCAAAGTTTGCTTAACAAACGTCGTAAGAAACGAGACTGTAGATTCTATAGGTAACGATATATTTGCTCTCATATGGACATGTGATTGATTTGACAAAGCTGACCCTTGTATTTCGTGAGACTTGGATGCTTCTGCATCTATCTTCGAAACGGAACTCGATATCATCATATAAATTGCATGGATTGTGTGTCAAAGTTTGCTTACCAAACGACGTAAGAAACGAGACTGTAGATTCTTTAGCTGACGATATATTTGCTCTCATATGGACATGTGATTGATTTGACAAAGCTGACCCTTGTATTTCGTGAGACTTGGATGCTTCTGCATCTATCTTCGAAACGGAACTCGATATCATCATATAAATTGCATGGATTGTGTGTCAAAGTTTGCTTAACAAACGACGTAAGAAACGAGACTGTAGATTCTATAGGTCACGATATATTTGCTCTCATATGGACATGTGATTGATTTGACAAAGCTGACCCTTGTATTTCGTGAGACTTGGATGCTTCTTCATCTAATTTCGATACGGAACTCGATATCATCATATAAATTGCATGGATTGTGTGTCAAAGTTTGCTTAACAAACGACGTAAGAAACGAGACTGTAGATATTATAGGTCACGATATATTTGCTCTCATATGGACATGTGATTGATTTGACAAAGCTGACCCTTGTATTTCGTGAGACTTGGATGCTTCTGCATCTAATTTCGATACGGAACACGACATCATCATATAAATTGCATGGATTGTGTGTCAAAGTTTGCTTAACAAACGACGTAAGAAACGAGACTGTAGATTCTATAGGTCACGATATATTTGCTCTCATATGGACATGTGATTGATTTGACAAAGCTGACCCTTGTATTTCGTAAGACTTGGATGATTCTGCATCTATCTTCGAAACGGAACTCGACATCATCATATAAATTGCATGGATTGTGTGTCAAAGTTTGCTTTACTAACGACGTAAGAAACGAGACTGTAGATTCTATAGGTGACGATATATTTGCTCTCATATGGACATGTGATTGATTTGACAAAGCTGACCCTTGTATTTCGGGAGACTTGGATGCTTCTGCATCTAATTTCGATACGGAACACGATATCATCATATAAATTGCATGGATTGTGTGTCAAAGTTTGCTTAACAAACGACGTAAGAAACGAGACTGTAGATTCTATAGGTCACGATATATTTGCTCTCATATGGACATGTGTTTGATTTGACAAAGCTGACCCTTGTATTTCGTTAGACTTGGATGCTTCTGCATCTAATTTCGATACGGAACTCGACATCATCATATAAATTGCATGGATTGTGTGTCAAAGTTTGCTTAACAAACGACGTAAGAAACGAGACTGTAGATTCTATAGGTCACGATATATTTGCTCTCATATGGACATGTGATTGATTTGACAAAGCTGACCCTTGTATTTCGTGAGACTTGGATGCTTCTGCATCTAATTTCGATACGGAACACGATATCATCATATAAATTGCATGGATTGTGTGTCAAAGTTTGCTTAACAAACGACGTAAGAAACGAGACTGTAGATTCTATAGGTCACGATATATTTGCTCTCATATGGACATGTGTTTGATTTGACAAAGCTGACCGTTGTATTTCGTGAGACTTGGATGCTTCTGCATCTAATTTCGATACGGAACTCGATATCATCATATAAATTGCATGGATTGTGTGTCAAGGTTTGCTTAACAAACGACGTAACAAACGAGACTGTAGATTCTATAGGTCACGATATATTTGCTCTCATATGGACATGTGATTGATTTGACAAAGCTGACCCTTGTATTTCGTGAGACTTGGATGCTTCTGCATCTAATTTCGATACGGAACTCGATATCATCATATAAATTGCATGGATTGTGTGTCAAAGTTTGCTTAACAAACGTCGTAAGAAACGAGACTGTAGATTCTATAGGTCACGATATATTTGCTCTCATATGGACATGTGATTGATTTGACAAAGCTGACCCTTGTATTTCGTGAGACTTGGATGCTTCTGCATCTAATTTCGATACGGAACTCGATATCATCATATAAATTGCATGGATTGTATGTCAAAGTTTGCTTAACAAACGACGTAAGAAACGAGACTGTAGATTCTATAGGTCACGATATATTTGCTCTCATATGGACATGTGATTGATTTTACAAAGCTGACCCTTGTATTTCGTAAGACTTGGATGCTTCTGCATCTAATTTCGATACGGAACACGATGTCATCATATAAATTGCATGGATTGTGTGTCAAAGTTTGCTTACCAAACGACGTAAGAAACGAGACTGTAGATATTATAGGTCACGATATATTTGCTCTCATATGGACATGTGATTGATTTGACAAAGCTGACCCTTGTATTTCGTGAGACTTGGATGCTTCTGCATCTAATTTCGATACGGAACACGACATCATCATATAAATTGCATGGATTGTGTGTCAAAGTTTGCTTAACAAACGACGTAAGAAACGAGACTGTAGATTCTATAGGTCACGATATATTTGCTCTCATATGGACATGTGATTGATTTGACAAAGCTGACCCTTGTATTTCGTAAGACTTGGATGATTCTGCATCTATCTTCGAAACGGAACTCGATATCATCATATAAATTGCATGGATTGTGTGTCAAAGTTTGCTTACTAAACGACTTAAGAAACGAGACTGTAGATTCTATAGGTCACGATATATTTGCTCTCATATGGACATGTGTTTGATTTGACAAAGCTGACCCTTGTATTTCGTTAGACTTGGATGCTTCTGCATCTAATTTCGATACGGAACACGACATCATCATATAAATTGCATGGATTGTGTGTCAAAGTTTGCTTAACAAACGACGTAAGGAACGAGACTGTAGATTCTATAGGTCACGATATATTTGCTCTCATATGGACATGTGTTTGATTTGACAAAGCTGACCCTTGTATTTCGTGAGACTTGGATGCTTCTGCATCTAATTTCGATACGGAACTCCATATCATCATATAAATTGCATGGATTGTGTGTCAAAGTTTGCTTTACAAACGACGTAAGAAACGAGTCTGTAGATTCTTTAGCTGACGATATATTTGTTCTCATATGGACATGTGATTGATTTGACAAAGCTGATCCTTGTATTTCGTGAGACTTGGATGCTTCTGCATCTAATTTCGATACGGAACACGATATCATCATATAAATTGCATGGATTGTGTGTCAAAGTTTGCTTAACAAACGACGTAAGAAACGAGACTGTAGAGTCTTTAGCTGACGATATATTTGCTCTCATATGGACATGTGATTGATTTGACAAAGCTGACCCTTGTATTTCGTAAGACTTGGATGCTTCTGCATCTAATTTCGATACGGAACTCGACATCATCATATAAATTGCATGGATTGTGTGTCAACAACAAACGACATAAGAAACGAGACTGTAGATTCTATAGGTCACGATATATTTGCTCTCATATGACATGTGATTGATTTTACAAAGCTGACCCTTGTATTTCGTAAGACTTGGATGCTTCTGCACCTAATTTCGATACGGAACACGATGTCATCATATAAATTGCATGGATTGTGTGTCAAAGTTTGCTTACCAAACGACGTAAGAAACGAGACTGTAGATATTATAGGTCACGATATATTTGCTCTCATATGGACATGTGATAGATTTGACAAAGCTGACCCTTGTATTTCGTGAGACTTGGATGCTTCTGCATCTAATTTCGATACGGAACTCGATATCATCATATAAATTGCATGGATTGTGTGTCAAGGTTTGCTTAACAAACGACGTAACAAACGAGACTGTAGATTCTATAGGTCACGATATATTTGCTCTCATATGGACATGTGATTGATTTGACAAAGCTGACCCTTGTATTTCGTGAGACTTGGATGCTTCTGCATCTAATTTCGATACGGAACTCGATATCATCATATAAATTGCATGGATTGTGTGTCAAAGTTTGCTTAACAAACGTCGTAAGAAACGAGACTGTAGATTCTATAGGTCACGATATATTTGCTCTCATATGGACATGTGATTGATTTGACAAAGCTGACCCTTGTATTTCGTGAGACTTGGATGCTTCTGCATCTATCTTCGAAACGGAACTCGATATCATCATATAAATTGCATGGATTGTGTGTCAAAGTTTGCTTACCAAACGACGTAAGAAACGAGACTGTAGATTCTTTAGCTGACGATATATTTGCTCTCATATGGACATGTGATTGATTTGACAAAGCTGACCCTTGTATTTCGTAAGACTTGGATGCTTCTGCATCTATCTTCGAAACGGAACTCGATATCATCATATAAATTGCATGGATTGTGTGTCAAAGTTTGCTTACCAAACGACGTAAGAAACGAGACTGTAGATTCTATAGGTCACGATATATTTGCTCTCATATGGACATGTGATTGATTTGACAAAGCTGACCCTTGTATTTCGTGAGACTTGGATGCTTCTGCATCTAATTTCGATACGGAACTCGATATCATCATATAAATTGCATGGATTGTATGTCAAAGTTTGCTTAACAAACGACGTAAGAAACGAGACTGTAGATTCTATAGGTCACGATATATTTGCTCTCATATGGACATGTGATTGATTTTACAAAGCTGAACCTTGTATTTCGTAAGACTTGGATGCTTCTGCACCTAATTTCGATACGGAACACGATGTCATCATATAAATTGCATGGATTGTGTGTCAAAGTTTGCTTACCAAACGATGTAAGAAACGAGACTGTAGATATTATAGGTCACGATATATTTGCTCTCATATGGACATGTGATTGATTTGACAAAGCTGACCCTTGTATTTCGTGAGACTTGGATGCTTCTGCATCTAATTTCGATACGGAACACGACATCATCATATAAATTGCATGGATTGTGTGTCAAAGTTTGCTTAACAAACGACGTAAGAAACGAGACTGTAGATTCTATAGGTCACGATATATTTGCTCTCATATGGACATGTGATTGATTTGACAAAGCTGCCCTTGTATTTCGTAAGACTTGGATGATTCTGCATCTATCTTCGAAACGGAACTCGATATCATCATATAAATTGCATGGATTGTGTGTCAAAGTTTGCTTACTAAACGACTTAAGAAACGAGACTGTAGATTCTATAGGTCACGATATATTTGCTCTCATATGGACATGTGTTTGATTTGACAAAGCTGACCCTTGTATTTCGTTAGACTTGGATGCTTCTGCATCTAATTTCGATACGGAACACGACATCATCATATAAATTGCATGGATTGTGTGTCAAAGTTTGCTTAACAAACGACGTAAGGAACGAGACTGTAGATTCTATAGGTCACGATATATTTGCTCTCATATGGACATGTGTTTGATTTGACAAAGCTGACCCTTGTATTTCGTGAGACTTGGATGCTTCTGCATCTAATTTCGATACGGAACTCCATATCATCATATAAATTGCATGGATTGTGTGTCAAAGTTTGCTTTACAAACGACGTAAGAAACGAGACTGTAGATTCTTTAGCTGACGATATATTTGTTCTCATATGGACATGTGATTGATTTGACAAAGCTGATCCTTGTATTTCGTGAGACTTGGATGCTTCTGCATCTAATTTCGATACGGAACACGATATCATCATATAAATTGCATGGATTGTGTGTCAAAGTTTGCTTAACAAACGACGTAAGAAACGAGACTGTAGAGTCTTTAGCTGACGATATATTTGCTCTCATATGGACATGTGATTGATTTGACAAAGCTGACCCTTGTATTTCGTAAGACTTGGATGCTTCTGCATCTCATTTCGATACGGAACTCGACATCATCATATAAATTGCATGGATTGTGTGTCAACAACAAACGACATAAGAAACGAGACTGTAGATTCTATAGTTCACGATATATTTGCTCTCATATGGACATGTGTTTGATTTGACAAAGCTGACCCTTGTATTTCGTTAGACTTGGATGCTTCTGCATCTAATTTCGATACGGAACACGACATCATCATATAAATTGCATGGATTGTGTGTCAAAGTTTGCTTAACAAACGACGTAAGAAACGAGACTGTAGATTCTATAGGTCACGATATATTTGCTCTCATATGGACATGTGTTTGATTTGACAAAGCTGACCTTGTATTTCGTGAGACTTGGATGCTTCTGCATCTAATTTCGATACGGAACTCGATATCATCATATAAATTGCATGGATTGTGTGTCAAAATTTGCTTACCAAACGACGTAAGAAACGAGACTGTAGATTCTATAGGTGACGATATATTTGCTCTCATATGGACATGTGATTGATTTGACAAAGCTGACCCTTGTATTTCGTAAGACTTGGATGCTTCTGCATCTAATTTCGATACGGAACACGATTATCATCATATAAATTGCATGGATTGTGTGTCAAAGTTTGCTTAACAAACGACGTAAGGAACGAGACTGTAGATTCTATAGGTCACGATATATTTGCTCTCATATGGACATGTGATTGATTTGACAAAGCTGACCCTTGTATTTCGTGAGATTTGGATGCTTCTGCATCTAATTTCGATACGGAACTCGACATCATCATATAAATTGCATGGATTGTGTGTCAAAGTTTGCTTAACAAACGACGTAAGAAACGAGACTGTAGATTCTATAGGCCACGATATATTTGCTCTCATATGGACATGTGATGATTTGACAAAGCTGACCCTTGTATTTCGTGAGACTTGGATGCTTCTGCATCTAATTTCGATACGGAACTCGACATCATCATATAAATTGCATGGATCGTGTGTCAAAGTTTGCTTAACAAACGACGTAAGGAACGAGACTGCAGATTCTATAGGTCACGATATATTTGCTCTCATATGGACATGTGTTTGATTTGACAAAGCTTACCCTTGTATTTCGTAAGACTTGGATGCTTCTGCATCTAATTTCGATACGGAACTCGACATCATCATATAAATTGCATGGATTGTGTGTCCAAAGTTTGCTTACCAAACGGCGTAAGAAACGAGACTGTAGATTCTATAGGTCACGATATATTTGCTTTCATATGGACATGTGATTGATTTGACAAAGCTGACCCTTGTATTTCGTGAGACTTGGATGCTTCTGCATCTAATTTCGATACGGAACTCGATATCATCATATAAATTGCATGGATTGTGTGTCAAAGTTTGCTTACCAAACGACGTAAGAAACGAGACTGTAGATTCTTTAGCTGACGATATATTTGCTCTCATATGGACATGTGATTGATTTGACAATGCTGACCCTTGTATTTCGTGAGACTTGGATGCTTCTGCATCTAATTTCGATACGGAACTCGATATCATCATATAAATTGCATGGATTGTGTGTCAAAGTTTGCTTTACAAACGACGTAAGAAACGAGACTGTAGATTCTATAGGTCACGATATATTTGCTCTCATATGGACATGTGATTGATTTGACAAAGCTGACCCTTGTATTTCGTGAGATTTGGATGCTTCTGCATCTAATTTCGATACGGAACTCGATATCATCATATAAATTGCATGGATTGTGTGTCAAAGTAGATTCTATAGGTGACGATATATTTGCTCTCATATGGACATGTGATTGATTTGACAAAGCTGACCCTTGTATTTCGTAAGACTTGGATGCTTCTGCATCTAATTTCGATACGGAACACGATATCATCATATAAATTGCATGGATTGTGTGTCAAAGTTTGCTTAACAAACGACGTAAGGAACGAGACTGTAGATTCTATAGGTCACGATATATTTGCTCTCATATGGACATGTGATTGATTTGACAAAGCTGACCCTTGTATTTCGTGAGATTTGGAAGCTTCTGCATCTAATTTCGATACGGAACTCGACATCATCATATAAATTGCATGGATTGTGTGTCAAAGTTTGCTTAACAAACGTCGTAAGAAACGAGACTGTAGATTCTATAGGTCACGATATATTTGCTCTCATATGGACATGTGTTTGATTTGACAAAGCTGACCCTTGTATTTCGTTAGACTTGGATGCTTCTGCATCTAATTTCGATACGGAACTCGACATCATCATATAAATTGCATGGATTGTGTGTCAAAGTTTGCTTAACAAACGACGTAAGAAACGAGACTGTAGATTGTATAGGTCACGATATATTTGCTCTCATATGGACATGTGATTGATTTGACAAAGCTGACCCTTGTATTTCGTGAGACTTGGATGCTTCTGCATCTAATTTCGATACGGAACTCGACATCATCATATAAACTGCATGGATTGTGTGTCAAAGTTTGCTTAACAAACGACGTAAGGAACGAGACTGTAGATTCTATAGGTCACGATATATTTGCTCTCATATGGACATGTGTTTGATTTGACAAAGCTTACCCTTGTATTTCGTAAGACTTGGATGCTTCTGCATCTAATTTCGATACGGAACTCGATATCATCATATAAATTGCATGGATTGTGTGTCAAAGTTTGCTTACCAAACGACGTAAGAAACGAGACTGTAGATTCTTTAGCTGACGATATATTTGCTCTCATATGGACATGTGATTGATTTGACAATGCTGACCCTTGTATTTCGTGAGACTTGGATGCTTCTG